>NC_080633.1:100906776-101186776 GCF_027579445.1 Ammospiza nelsoni | reverse complement strand
CCCCCGGGGCTGTTGGAACCCTCGGGGCTGCTGCACACCGGGGCCTGTGCCGGGCCGTGCCGGTCCAGCCGCCCCCGCTCCCATCGCCCGCGCTTGGATGCCGCTGCCGAGCGGCGCCGCGCATCGCTCCGCGCCCCGTGACCATAAAAGGCCTTGGGAAGCACCGAAACCAAACGGGACAGCTTTTAAAAAACTGTTTTTAAAACTACTTTTCTGTTTGAGCCGGCCCGGCCGCGGTTGAAGGCGGGGGGAGGGCGGCAGAGCCCGGGCGGGCCCTGGGGCGCGGAGCCGGCGCCGCCCGCGGGGTTCGGATCCCGGTGCCCGCCCGGCTCCCGCTGCTGCTCGCGGGCCGGGAGGGGCGGCGGGCACGCCTGGAATCCGGCAGCTGCCGCCGCCCGCCCCGGCCCGGGCTCGGCAGGGAAGTTCCCAACCCACTTCTCGCTTTTCCTCCCTCAGTTTTGGGAAGTGATAAGTGATGAGCATGGCATTGACCCAGCCGGAGGCTATGTCGGTGACTCAGCGCTGCAGCTGGAAAGGATCAATGTCTACTACAACGAATCATCTTGTAAGTGTGGGATGGGGACCGGGAGGGGTGCGGGACAGGGGGCTCCCTGGGAAGGGGCACAGGAATCAGAAGACGACGGGCCCATAAAGCCATATTGCACATCTGGCCACGCTCCTCACATGCCACCAACCCCTCCAGCTGCGCCCAGCTCAACAGAAAATGTTATCTACTTTCTTACAAAGCATTAAGATGCCTGGGTGCTATCTCCCGAGACACAGAGAAGTGGCACAAGAGGCTGTCCTTGGGGCCTGGAGGTGGAGGTTTGTTTATTATTTAACATTACAGTAGGAGTTTGTTCTTCAAATGTGTGATTACTTCACCAAATGCATTTCTTCAATTACTCCAAATTAAACTCTTGGTTACACAAGCCCACACCAGTAGTACTCTCTCTTTAATTTTCATGAATGAGAGGGTTGGGCCACAGGTAATAGATGACTGTTTCATTAATGAGATGGCAAAAGGCATCCAAGTCCTCAGAGTCCTCTGCTCTTGAAAGGTGTTAACAGTGTAAAATGGGGATCTGGAATCATGAACCTGCAAGTGTAAATGTTTCATCTTTTGCCCACTGGGGTTAATTCATATTATTTACCTGAGTTTTCTTGAACAAATTCAACTGGACACAGATTGTTTTGTGCTTTGTGGTAGATGTGCTGACTACTACTGTTTGCCATGTACACCAAGCAGCTCTTTCAGTGGAGGAGAATTCTTCAAACACAAAAGCTTGTGGATAACTTGAACATAAGCACTTCCTCACCCTGATTTTATAGAAAAGATTACCTACTTTCTTAAAAAGAACAAGTAAACCATTTTTTTCTAATCAGAAACTCCCTAATATCTCTTGCTAATTAAGAGTTTACAAAATGTAAAATCTGTAGAGTCCAAATTATGTCAGGCCTGTTTTCCAATCTGAATTGATTCCTATGGAGGTGGGTTTTTCACCTCCATGACTTTCTGTATAGGAAGTACTTACATATGTATGAACTATGTGTTAGACTAACAATATGAGATGTAATAGATTTGTGTATTAAAAGCTATAACTCTGCTAGCTTATTTCTGAGCACTAAGGGCATGCTTACTTTGTGTTGTAGCCCACAAGTTTGTACCAAGAGCAGTCTTGCTGGACTTGGAGCCGGGAACCATGGATAGTGTGCGCTCTGGTCTTTTTGGTCAGCTCTTCCGGCCCGATAATTTCATCTTTGGTATGTGGATGTTTCTCTGTAAAAAACAGACTTCTACAACAACTGTTTGATTACCAAGTGAATGGTCAAAAAGCATTCAATCTCCCTGTTCCAAAGGGATCCTACTGAGAAATCTTAATAGCTAACAATGGAATTGCAATTATTATGTAAGCCAGTGAAAACATCCTGTTAAGTGAAAAAGTAATTCTTTTGTTGATTATTCCTTCGGTTAGCAAACTGCTGGAAGTTTCCTATAGTATTCAGAAAAAGTACATTTGCTTTCCACACATATGAACTCCAGAGAAATCCTGAGGCCAATTCTTTACAACAAAATGCACAGAAATTCTGCAGAAAATGGAGGGGGGAGGGAAAACCTCAACCACAAACCAACCAGACTACCCTTCACTTAAATTCACATTAAATGCTTGAGTACAGAATTGTTTTTAGGCTGTGTAATTAAACTTTTTCAGTATATCGTTGCAGTGTAGTAACAGTGGAAGAGGATAATCTGTAATATAGAAAACACAGATGTAGCCACAGTTACTGGGTTAGTTTCTAGGATAATGAGGAACAGTCTGAAAGTATGTGGGGATGTTCTGGTTTTGCAGTGTTCTTGCAGAGGGTTGTTGTTACTTTTACTGCTTTACTTTGGACTGCTGTAGTACTTTGCACATTACCCTTTCAGAGCATCTTTATGGAGCACAGAAGCTTTGTCAGTCCCTTTGCACTAAAGGAGGAACAGCATGTGGAAGTTAAGTGAGCCACTTGCTGAAACGGGAAGTCTGAATGAAAGCTACCATGAGAACTTTCATGTCCTTTTGGTTTCCAAGCCTGCACTAGCCACAAACACAATTTCCCCCTGACAAGGCAAGCTTAGGTTGGAACTCAGTTTGGTACGTTGTGTTAACATAAGGAAGGAACAATGCCAGGGACAGACAGAGGAAAGATAAACATAGTTTGAGCAGTATAAAACAGATGTGGGTTGTTGGGTTGGACAGGGGAGTGAAAAAGCCATACAGAGCTCCTTTAAGAGGAACTTAAAACTTTTATGCCATCCATGCTGTTCTCCTGTAAACTCCATGACAGTGATGTCAAGGGTCTCTTCCAAAGGAGCTGTAAAGTACAACATGTAGCTTAAGGAGTAAGCCTAGGGAGAAAAGCCACAGACATAGGCAGCTTTATGAAGTCTGTTTCTGTGTTCAGGTTTTTCCTTTCATTCCCTTTCACCTGCACGAACCACACAAGCCCTCTGAAAGTGAATTTTCCTGACCTATGGAAATACCTGAACTGGAGCTTTACAGTTTGGCACAACACCAGTAAAACCAGAGCAAAATCAATTCAGAATGTCTTCAACAATAGCCCAGTTTGCTGTACTCCCTTCCTGCCAAGATAACAATGAACACACAGCATGTGATCGACTTGTATCTGTCAGAGGCCCCTGCCAGCATCAGGCACTGTCCTCCCAACCTGCTGAATAATGTAGAATGGCTGAGCGCTGAAGTAATGAACTTCTGTGTCAAAAGCCAACAAAGCATTTTGTTTTCTCTTTTAAAAATCTGGCCTGGGCCCACAAAGGATTTTGTGGCAGGAGCTGGCAGTTCCATACTTGCTGTAGCCCAGGCTGTAAGGGCTCATTCTGATGAGGGTGTTTTCCACCTCTGCTTGTATGAACCTGCATGTGCCCACATCTCCACAGCAAGTAGCCATGGATCATCAATCAGGATTTCATGCAGGTGTATTGAGTACATGGTCACACTCCCCAGATACAGGAGTTTTATATCAAACCAGCAAGAAATTTGAGATGGACACAAAATAATCCTTCTACTTTAATGTCTGTGCTGACAAGGCAGTGATTTAAAAGGTGAAGAACTGCAGGTGGAACAATCTTGCTGTATGAGAGCAATAGGCCTTCTGGCCTTCTGACTGGACACAATTGCCCACCAGGAGCTGCTGTGAACTCTGATGTGCCTCCTCCAGTTAACCAGTTTTCATTTGTACATTTTTGCATTTGTCATTCTTTTCTTGTGTACACCCTTGGTAGATTTGCTACAGAGATACCACTCAAATTTAATTTGTATGAACTGATGGAGGCAACCAAAAAAATAACTGTCCAGCAGCTAAAGGCAAGTTCTGCAGCAGGGCTGTTCACATCAGGCTCCTAAGTGTTAATGTGCTACTGAGCTCTTTTACCAAGTTTGTCTTATATTTTTAGCAGTGAAGAGAGTAGAGGAGTGAAAGAAGATTGAAACAATTGCCATTTTAGGGAACAAAAATAAATTGACTGTTAGACAAATGGTTTCTCTGCATGTGCAGCTCAACCTGAACATGTGTGATAACCCTACAGTGTGTTGGAGGAAGAAATATTCATAGAAGGACCTGGAGGTGCCAGGAGTGCAGATAAGTTGTGGGATTGCTTCATACAGGCTTCTTTAAATCCTGGCAGATGACAGATGGAGGATGCTGGAGCTGGGCTTCCAGGATGGGCAGAAAATTTGCCAGATCCTGAGTTTTGTGGGCACAGGCTCATTTTCCACCCAGAGAGTTTAGCCCCAGTGAAATTTGATAATTTCTATGTGTTTGCATTAGATTTTCAGAGATCAGGTAGGTAGGCACATGAAAACTGGAGGGCATCCAGCAGAGTTTCACAGGATTGTGATCAGGATTTCCAGATTTGTGGCAGCCTTGTCAGGGCCATGGCACCTCAAGACTATATTGTCATGGGGCTAGAGCTTCCAGGGCATATTTACATGCTCTGTTGTGGTAGCCTTACAGTGCTGTAGAGCCAGTGGTTCTGGAAGTATTAGATAACTGGGTGTAGAAGCAGGAAATCACCAGTGAAAATTCTGGAGACCCCAGGCACATGGCTGGCCATGACTAGTGGATGGAGTGTAGATTTGCCACAGGAGTAGCTGATAGTTGTCCTAAAATCAGAATTTATGTCCATTAGGAGATAAATACCTTCTGCTTTTTGGAGAGATGTCTGCTTGTTTGTGTGCATCCTGGTGTGCTTCCCTATCCATAGTAGGGGATCTGCTGAAGCAGACTGCAGGTGTCACAAACATATTTAATTCTGGAAGGATATTACTTTGTGCTTTGCCCAGCTGGACAGGAAGTGCTGAGGTCCCTAGGCTCAAAGAGAGAAAAATATAGCAATATACAGAACAATGCATTAGGTAACCAAATACACCATGAGGAAACCAAGCATTTATGCAGTGCAAAAAAGTACAGAGGATTTCAGAAGTGTCCCAGCCAGCAGTTTCCCTGGTTCCTATGTTTGGCACCAACATGGTGCTGTGGGAATTGAAATGAGAAATGGTAATAGGAAGGGAGGGAAAGGTCTTGGAGAACAGCACAGAATTTGCCAGCTCTATAATTAATTCTGAAAGCATTGCTCAGTCTGAATACCACTCCCAGGAGTACCCTAAGTGAATTCAGTGGCACAATGTGTGTGTGTAGTAGACACTGAGGAACAGGAGTAGGAAAAAATTGATTGCCCAATTTAATCCTCCTCATGATCTAACCAATAACAAAACAGTGACAATAGCAAATGATCCACACTGTTTATCTTAATAAACTGAGCGGCACATAAAACGAGAAGGGAAGCCTTGGGAAGAAAAGAATGGACTCATCACTTTTCTGAAATATCAGTAATCCAATTTTTCAAGTCATTTTGCATATCCTGAAGGATAGTGAGTTTGTAAGGAAATCAGTAAAACCTAAAAGGCACTTAACTTCTAAGTTTTGGAAATAATGTCCCTGAAGTTTCTGTTGATCACTGTTTTCATTCAGGCTAGGTAACCATGAATTTAAAAAGCTATTTTTCCTGATATAACAAGTTAAATAGGATTTTGAAGCCCAGCTTTATTCTTGAATGACAATTTTTCTCTTTGACTCGCAGGAACAATCCAAGAACCTCTCACTTTCATTGAGACACATCTATCTGTGATTTAGCTTTGCATGCATGATAGTCCTTACAGACAGAAAGCATTTAAATATCAAACAGTCATCTTGTGTTTACAGAATATCAGGACTGGGAGTGTGAAAGTTTGCAAAACAAGGGGTTAAGGCTATCTTTGCATTTATGGAAGGAAAAATGACAAAAAGAAAAAAACTAAACAAACAAAAAATCCCAAAAAAAAACCCAACAAAAAAACTGCACACACCCAAAGGCATTGATGAAAATTGCCAGAGACTATATAAAAAGTTTATGTTGATACTTAGAGATATTTATAGGCAAAACTGAAGAGCACAGTTATCTACCTGACAGATGTGTAGCAGCTTTTGTTACAGATGTGAGTCAATGTAGAGTGCAAATATCAAACCTTGCCAATAATTTTGTGTATTTTCTTTCCTTGTATCTCACTTTAGGACAAACTGGTGCAGGAAACAACTGGGCTAAAGGACACTATACAGAAGGGGCAGAGCTGGTTGACTCTGTTCTTGACGTAGTGAGAAAAGAGAGTGAGCACTGCGACTGCTTGCAAGGATTCCAGCTCACTCACTCCCTGGGAGGAGGGACAGGGTCTGGCATGGGAACCCTGCTCATCAGCAAGATCCGAGAGGAGTTTCCGGACAGGATAATGAATACCTTCAGTGTCATGCCTTCTCCTAAGGTTTCTGACACCGTGGTGGAGCCGTACAACGCCACGCTTTCGGTCCACCAGCTGGTGGAGAACACGGATGAAACCTACTGCATCGACAACGAAGCTCTTTATGACATTTGCTTCCGTACCCTGAAGCTCACCACCCCCACCTATGGAGATTTAAACCACCTGGTCTCTGCCACCATGAGCGGGGTGACCACATCCCTGCGTTTTCCGGGCCAGCTCAATGCCGACCTCCGGAAGCTGGCAGTGAACATGGTCCCCTTCCCGCGCCTTCACTTTTTCATGCCGGGCTTTGCCCCTTTGACGGCGCGGGGCAGCCAGCAATACCGGGCACTCACGGTGCCAGAGCTGACCCAGCAGATGTTCGATGCCAAAAACATGATGGCAGCCTGCGACCCGAGGCACGGCCGGTACCTGACAGTGGCCACCGTCTTCCGCGGCCCCATGTCCATGAAGGAGGTGGATGAGCAGATGTTGGCCATCCAGAACAAGAACAGCAGCTACTTCGTGGAGTGGATCCCCAACAATGTCAAGGTGGCGGTGTGTGACATCCCTCCCCGTGGCCTCAAGATGGCCTCCACCTTCATTGGCAACAGCACTGCTATCCAGGAGCTCTTCAAAAGGATCTCGGAGCAGTTTTCCGCCATGTTCCGGAGGAAGGCCTTCCTCCACTGGTTCACAGGAGAGGGGATGGATGAAATGGAATTTACGGAAGCAGAAAGCAACATGAATGACCTGGTTTCAGAGTATCAGCAATACCAAGAAGCAACAGCAAATGATGGAGAGGAAGCGTTTGAAGATGATGAAGAAGAGATCAATGAATAAAAAAGTTAGGTGCAAGATTTTTTCCAGGCCAAGTTCTCAAATCTGGATTTCTGATAATTAGGCTTGTAAATCCATACTTACATTTAAAAAGCAATAAAAAAGAGAGCATGAATTTCAAGTGTTAGAAGGGCTCTTCAGAGTCTGTTTGGATCACTGAGGACACTCAGCATTGCTGGAAATTGGGCCATTTCTATTCATGAGACAAATGTAAGGCATTCAGTTAAGACTTTGGCCTAAGAGTCTGAATGTGGAGATTGCTGGTTTGGGATCTTTTTTCTTTAGGGCTGTCATCCCTAAAGCTGCAGAAGAGAAGATGTAAAATAGGCATGAAAATCTACAAATTAGAGCTGCACTATTTTCATCCAATTATGAGTAAGAAAATCTTGTGAGCTTGAAGTATTCTGTACCAAATGTACAATGCTAAACTGCCAGAAACAAAATTTATTCATAATAAAAGAAAAAGTTTTTAGATATTCTGTGCAGTAACTGTTAACAGTGATATTTGATTCCAGTCCTCTAAAAATAAAATAAAAATTAATAGTACCCTCTCAAGCAGAAGTGTTCTGGGCAGTCAATGCTACATAAATACCCAATGAGCTGCAGGCTAGAGGCTGGATTTGTTTGATGTGACTTCATCACTTACTGCTGCTGAATAATCACAGATGATATCTGTGATATATAGATGAATCTGATAGATGTATCTGATATATAAATTAAATCCCTCAGTTTATGATGTGTTCATCATAAATCCCTGCGGTTTAAAGTGGTACCCCAATATCTTACTGGTCTTCCTGGATATCACCAGCTGCTAATGCTATTCCTAACTCTATTTGACCCAGACCATGTAGCTGAAATCCAGATATTCCACAGATCATGGTGGGACAGGGGACATAGGCTATGTGCCAACAGATCTCACTACCTGGGTTTGTAAGTTCACCACACCGACAGATGCTGTGCATGTCTTGCTACCAAGATAGATTAAAACAACTGGGCAGGTAAAGGTTAAAGTACAAGAGCATTTATCCACAATACTCAAAGCAGTTGGCAAAACGAAAGATGAACAACAGGTTTATCTGCCCCAACTAAAGCCAAGTCAGAAAGGTCTCTGCCTAAGCCAGCTGACAAAGTGACTGCTGGGCATTTGCCCTCTGTGCATGCTTTATGTTTCTGCTCATATCAATTAAACAGCCCTTCTCCATTAGAGAGCCTCCACCAGAGAACACTCTGTCTACTTGGAGTCTCTTATTTAGGCCAGTTCCTAGGCAACAAAGCAAGCAAACAAAGGAGAAAACCTCTGGAAATCAAAACTTTAAATGTTTCAAGAACTCTTGCTTTTTCTTCTTGCTTTCAGAAGCACTACCCAAGCAAAACTGTTGCTCAATACTTAAAAAGGCACTTTACAAACATAGTGAAATTTCCAAAGGTCTGCTTCTCCTGACAAGATGATGCTTTGTTAGTTTGGGATCCAGGGAATGAGACGTATTTTAGGAAGTATATAAACCAGGCAACTGTTAATCACATAACCTGAAGCTGTCTGCCTAATGCTATTCCACACAGAAATGGAACTAATCTAGCTTTAATCAATACAAGTTTTTCACAGAAAGTGACTTCAGAGGTTGAGATAGTTGCTGGAACTTGGAACAGAGGCAGAGCTTGGGAGGGCCCAACTGATTGTCTTTAGAAGGATCATAGAGGAGACAGCAAAGTCACAGGGCCATGTTCTTTGCTATGTCTAGTGATGTCTAAAAGATTTATGAATAGCCATAGAGCACCTTTAAATACATATTTTATAAATGTGAGGTGTGGCTATATATTAATTACAGCATGAGATGAAGTTATAACACAACATACATTGAAGAGAATTAACTGTGCAGAGCAATACAAAGCAAAATCCATTGGAAGTAAAGCCACTAAACAAAGTGAAGTTGATTCTTTGTAAATGGTTGACTATTTGCTTTGAAAGGGAGGAGGATGCCTTACAGGGTCAGAGCCTGCCATCACACAGCTGTGGCATAGGCTTTCCAATTAAAGTACTCGCATAGTTTCTGCTGAATGAAATAGCATTAACCATCTTATTGTGTGTGAAACTGCATTTTGTTGTAACACAGATTTCATAACTAAGTCCAAGTCATAAATTCTGGTATTTCTGTGAAAAAAAGAAAAAAGGTAATACTTTAAAAATGCCAGAAAACTTGGCATTGCTAAATAATGGAGTTGTTAACTTGGTGAACCAGCCTGTTCCTTATTGCATTTCATACACTTGACTCAAAATGCAGAATGCAGACTCTGAGGCTGTGGAATTCAGCCCTCACAATGATCCTGCTTTGACTCACCCATTCTTGCACATGTGTTTACTTGCAACTGTTTGATGTGAATTTCTAGAATGTGTGGAGGCGGGAGAGGCAAACTAATGCTCTCTTTAGAAAAAAGAGACAGCTCTTCCATCTGATCCTAGGGGGAAAAGCCCCTCCCACCATAATGAACCCAGGACCCTGGAGCAGGAGGATCATCAGAGGACCAGCTTGTGCACAAGCAGTAACAGAGCCATGGGAAGCACAAACACTTCCTGTTTCTCTTCAGTCAACCAACTCTAATCACCTTCCTTTCCTGAGAAACAACTGAAAATTGTTTTAGTAGCAAATTTAGTGAGCAATTCCTTCAGTTGCTCTTCCTTTCAAATAACTTCCCACCTTTTCCTTGGAAGCTTCTCTCTTATTTTGCAATCTCCATGGTGAGTCCCACCTGGCTTTGTTACTCTTCTTCGCAAAGTCCTCACCTGTCTGTTTTTCATTTCCCCTTTAGTTTTTCAGCCTGGTCTCTGGCTGACACCTTTTATTTATGTGCCTGGCCCATCATATTTTTCTCTTTTTTAACTGGCCTCAGAGCAGTTTCTATTTTTCTCTTTTTTGCACCTGGCCACAGAGCAGTATCTAGCAGCAGGCTGCCAGGACAAGCCAGACCCCAGGAGTCCTAGAAGTGCAGCTGCCACTGCTCAGACACAAACACATGTGTCAAGGCTAGGCTGGGGAGAAAAGATGGCAACCTACATCACTGACACCACTTGGAAGCTGTTGCCTGGGAAGAGGGTGTGGCATCAGAACAGAAATTGGAATCTAACTCCACAGGGCAGCAACTTTGCAAAGCCATCTGGACAAAGCCAGCAAGGAATGGAGCAGGGCCTCAGCTCATAGTCAGGAGAGTCCTTGTACGTGCTGCCTTAACCATGTCAGGCTCTTGCTTTCTCTGCATCCCATGATTACTGCTCAGATTATGCTCTCCATTCCTTCTCTTGCACTTGTATCCCTCAGGAAAATGTGGTGAGCTCTTGGGAACAGAGTCAGGTTGGGAAAGAGGGTCTAGACTTGCTCCTTCTCCCAGCCTTGGGAGGAGCAGGGAACTCAACTCCTCCCTTGGTGCTGCACAAGCCCCTAGTAGCTGAAGCAGCACTGCTCACTGTGCTTGCAAAAATTCACTTGGCATTATTGGCAGCCACAGCACAGACTAAACTTGATTTTCTTGATTCATGTTCAAGCACCTGACATCCTAAATTTGGGAGCTGAAGGAGGCTAGCAATCCTCTTCAAAGAAGCAGGTTGGGTAAACAGCTCTTTTTGGTTGTTTTTCCCTATCTTTGATTCTAAAATCCCAACACTGTCAAATTATGCCATTTTTGGCACAAAAGATTAAGACCTGCTAACGTAAGGCTAAGCAAGCAAGTTAAAACAGAGCTCTAAAACAGAGGCAAAGGTAAAGAAGAGGTAAGGCCATTTTCATACATCCACTAATTACATGCTGCAACTGAACAGGAGTGGAATTTATTAATAGACACCAACAGGGAGTAAGAGAAACCATCTCCTGCAGATGATTTTTTTTCAGAGTCTGGTAGCGCCATTGTGAAGAATCAGGTTAAGGGTTTGGGGGTTGGGTGGTTGATTGCTGAGTTTTCTGTTGGTTTTATTTAGCAAGGAATGAAGAAATGCAGAACTCTGACCTTTACTGTATAAGCCCAGCTACTCCTCAGCACGGGCTACAAACTGAATATCCCAGACAAGAAGTGTTCAGCTAAACTGGAGGATGAGAAAAGAACAAGGCATTAATGCAGAATACATAATAAACTACAACACTGGAGCATAAGCACAGAAATCAAGCACTGCTTTATCATGTGTGCAGCATTTGAGTATTAATGAAGAATTTCACTATTGCAATAAATCATTCTAAACTTGACTCCAAAAATTAGGGAAATTAAGTTTAGTTTTTTCAGGCTGCTTTCCTGTTTATCATCAATTCTTTAACATATGCAGTAGAGAGAAATAGAAATGTTTAACAACTAAAAATACCCAATAAATATGCCCAAAATAGCCATATTTGCTCTGTTTTCCTCATTCCTCTTCACTGTAAAGCCAGGTAACATCACAGATGGAAAAAGTTCTGTCATGAAGAAAAAGAAAATCCAAAAGAATAATTTCCATAAATAATTTAACTCAAATACATGTAGAACCAAGGGTCTAAACTTTCAGATAAACTTTTTCCTTTGTCATCCTACTGGTTTCCAGTATGTTGCAACATACAGATGGAATCAGTCACTAGTTATCCTTTTAACCTGCCCTCTGACTCATCACCCTTAAAGGATTTTTGGTCCAGCAGAGAACATTGGTTCATTTTTCTCCCCACCCTTAACCACCAATCCACCCATGCTTCCCTGTCTTCTGCTGGGATGAGGAGAAAGGCCATTAATTTTTGAACAGCCAAATTCTCCAACTAATGAATTGTTAGCAGAAGACAACTGCTAACATAGCTTTTCCCCCATAGCTTTTTGTTAAGCAAATGAGTATGAAACTAACAATCTGCTTTATCACCTTTGGCTTTGGTTGCTGCTTGTATTTGTGAACACAATCCTTTTACCCTATATTAACAGAGTTTTGCATTGTTCTGAATTCTATACCCAGAAACCAGCAAGAGAAAAAAAAAAAAAAAAGGAACAGCTTTGTTCAGAAAAGTACTGTTTTTATTGACTCAAACTGTATTTACACATCACATTCATATGTTCAATAGTTTACAGAACTCTGTAAAAAACCGACTGGTAAAACTGCAGGAGCCAAACAGTTTCAGACTTAATTTAAGACACTGAACCATGAGTACATTTGAAGATATTTAAGCAAGTGTTCAGTTTTCACGGTCAACTTACATGGCAGTTCTCTGTAGACAAACTCTAAAATCAAAATGAGGTGAAGGGGAAAGGGTCAGATGAAAGAGTTGATAGTTTTGCAAAGCTAGTACTTTGTACAACCACATTTGACAATGCATTTTGTATGATTCTTTTTCTTTTTGGAAACAGGTCACATTCAGGTATAGTTTAGATAAATAATCAAAAAAACCCTTTGATTTTTGTAAGCTTACAGATGTTTGAAAAAAAAAATCAAAACAATCAGTGCCACAAAATTTGTGCATGAATCTGAACTGTTCCAAGGCTTGAGAGGCTCAGTTCTGGCATTCCACTGCAGCTCCAATTCCTTGTATGCTTCTCCAGCTGGCAAACAAAAGATGATCACCTTTTACCAGTGCACTGATGATCTCACACACGTACATCAGAAGCAGAACATCCTTATCTCGTCCCATGAGATCACTCTTCCACCCATCACTAATACAGTTTGGCTGAATAAATATTTTTTCTTTTGAAGTACAAACTAGGTGAGTTTGTTTCTCTTCCAGAGTGCAAGTCACCATGGGCACACACTTCACAGTTAAAATGGCATCCCTCCTCTGATCTGCCTAGCGACCTGTTCATCTGTTGTCTCCTCTTTTTCTTTTTCACGCTCTTTGTTCCAGTCTTTAAGGCCTTCTGGTAGTGAAGTATCCTCATCCAAACTTCCTGTGCCTTCCACAAATTCTTCATAAGTAGACTTTTCTGCAAATGGTCTTGGGCCAAGCAACTCTAGCATGTCGCTTTTATCAAGCACTTCCTTCTCCAGCAGCCGCAGGGCAACCTGGAAAAGCATAACAAGTTGTGTCACACATATCAAACACCTGAGATGGCTGTCCTAGTTGGAGTGGTTTCTTAAGGCATTTAGCTTGGCATTGATTAATTTTGATAGAAAAAAAAGGCTGTTCAGAGTTCATCAGATACAAGATTCTTCTCCCCCTTGAGCACTTTTAGGGAGCACAAATACAATTTTATTTTTAATCCTGCTTTTAAGACTAAGCAAAGTGCCCTCACTGTGGGTCACTGTTGCTTTTATTGTTGCTTCAGAACAGCAGCTTTTTGCTTCTGCCAAAAGGCTCTGGGTGCAAGACATTAAGTGGTACATGAAAATAAGTGTTCCCTTCCAGTCAGTGGGGATGGTTCAATTGGGCTGCTGCTGTGTTACAAGCTCAAGAGCACCATAAAATACCAAAATACCAATATGTGAACACTGCACCAGGGGAGTTTGCAGCCTTGGGTCAGTGAGCTCATTGTTCAGCACAAACCACATTCAGCAATCTCTTCTGGGATGCTGACCTGCTACAACAGGATTTATGGAGCCCATACAAAATTGTCTCCTTGTCACTAAGCCTACTGGATGCCTGTCCTAGAAAATGATCCTTTTGCTGTATCAGGTTTTGTGGCATGAAGAAAGAGAATATGCACAAGCTGAATCTTGGCTGCAGTGAGGCAGATCATAAGCAGCCAAGGGACAGAACAGAAGAAGACAAACATATTTTTATTAACACTAAAAAGGAATTCAGAGAAAGGAAGTCATATGAATTTCCCTGGTTACAAGAGCTTCTTCTGCCCAAAAAAATTGGGAGCCTGGTATTTAATCTTTAAGTTTGCCTATCACATCTACTAAACCCTATGTTAGCAGGCAGTCTCTTCCCTCCCACTTTCCAAATGAATATTGACCACATAAGCAGGGAGGGATGTTAAATCATGCTTGTGAGATGCTCAGAGGTGTTCCAACACAAAAGAAGGTTTCTCTTAAGTCTTGTGACACATTCTTAAGATTACATCAAATGGGTTTTGAGCAAACTTCCTCATATACAATCTATTTTAAATCTAATTCAGTTAAATTCAGATTTTGGCTTACCAGCTGGAACTTAATGGCTAAAAACACTGTAATGCTCACCTTCTCCACTTCTGCTTTCTTCTCAGTCAGCAGATTTAATGTCCTTTCATAGGCAATGTTAATTAGTGACCGCACCTCTTCGTCTATCAACCTGGCAGTTGCCTCACTGTAAGGTTTCTCCAAGACCATGTCTCCTTGGCGAGGGAGATCAAAGGAAATCTGCCCCACTTTTTCA
Organism: Ammospiza nelsoni; assembly: GCF_027579445.1. Classification (NCBI taxonomy): domain Eukaryota; kingdom Metazoa; phylum Chordata; class Aves; order Passeriformes; family Passerellidae; genus Ammospiza; species Ammospiza nelsoni. The sequence continues at coordinate 101,172,324 of NC_080633.1, read as the reverse complement.
TTCATACCAAACTGAACAATCTGAAAGGAACAAAAATTAAATAAATAAAGGAGAGATAGCAAGAATTTAGGGTATGTTGAAGTAAATACGGCCAACAAAAGGGAGAGGAAGAATTTTGCTATAACCTAATCTTTTCCTGTAACATCAACCTTTCCCTGAAAATGCAAGTCTACTGAAGTTAACACACATGCATTGACTTTCACTTATTTCTTTTTACTGATTAAAGTGCAGGACACAAATAACACCATTTAAAAGTGGTTGCTAGTGGTATGCATAGTGCTTTGCTGTTTAAATTCGAAGATATTACACAAAAACCACTTCAGCCTTCCTTAAGCAGTAAAGCCCTTCTTTACCAGAAATAGAAGTGTTTTGCCAATTCAAAATACTTCTGAAGTTTAGCATAATCTACTCACCTATAAAGATAAGCTGACTTAAGTACTAAAGTAGAGGGTCTTGAAGGTTTTTTCTATCAAGTCAAAAAATCATATGCTATTCCTCATCCCAAGACACTCCTCTACAAATGTCAAACAATTCTTACCTTGCTTCACTCAGTACTGAATACTGACTTGTCTGGTTGCCAAATAGGGATGTTTTAAGCTGTATTTTCCTCCAGCAGCGGCAGAAGCAAGTTCAAACTGCTATTTATTTATTCACTCCATGGCTACTATCAATTTGACGGTTACTAAAGTAGCACTTCTCAGTCTAGCAAGATCCACACAGGTACGACAACGAATATTTAGAATTCAAAGAGATCTCACCATTAGAACCAAGTCTCTTAACCTGCTTTCTTAATTTTGGTTGACATGTATAGAAGTCTGTAAGTAGACTTATTTTATAAATTTAAAATTGAGCAAGAGTCACTGAAGATCTCATAGAATTAACAAGATACCATTACACATTGCCTTCCAGAACTGAGGCAACAAAAAGCACGCTTGAGAAGAGGAAGTAGGTGGGGTTTGGGGATAAGCATGCAGGGGAAGATAAGTGTACTCCAAAATGTCTCTTGCTCCTTGTGAGTGTCTTATGAGATGACACCCTTTGTCCTGACGCAGGAAACATAGCAACACACCTGTGTGTAGCCCATAGCTACACTTAGGTGAGTCATTGCATTGATAAGATTTTAAATTACTCATCTACATTAGTTAATATGATACACACACAAACCAATGTCTCAATTCCCATAGACTTAACTGACATCAAATAGTGCTTTCAAACAAGGTAGTCTGGATTTCAAGTGTGAATCCAAATTGAATCTTCACACTGGGCAATTGTAAATGTAGGATGATATGATCAAATCTGAGCACTAAATTCCATTTTAAAATAAGTGTAACAACTCCCACATGTGATCCAATGGGATCAATGTGTATGTTCCTGTGGGCAGATGTAGGGCAGTAATTGAAGACTAATGCACGGACTCCTGTTGTGAGACGGAAATGAAATAATTGGTCATCAGCATCTCTAAACAACACCATGATGCTTATTCATACAGTGTTTTCTGAAACAAGGCTTCTGAGGGATGCACCTGATGAAATTGCACCATACCAGAATATTAGTTAGGTCAGAGATAAAGAAAACAGTAAAGGAAAAAAAGAAGTCTTAGTCAAGCCCATACCTGAGCATATGCACTCTGGGTCACCTTCTTCAAGTCATCTTGGGCACCAGTTGTAATTCTTCCAAAGAAGATTTGCTCAGACACACGTCCTCCCAGAGTCATGCACATTCTGTCCAGTAGCTGCTCTTTGGTATACAGATACTGTTCTTTGGGCAAGTACTGAGCATAACCCAGTCCTTTACCACGTGGAATAATAGATACCTACAAAAAAAAGTAACAGCGCTACAACTAAACAGTGTTAAAAACCATAAAGTACTCTTCAGTTTGACTTATTTTTAATACAGCCTACACCATACTCACCCTTGAGGTTTAATTCTGACATTATTTCCATTTACAGTTTTGCCCCCATTGTGTTCTATCCTTAAAAGCCCTGGCTAGCTCTAAACTGGGATAACAACTACTAGAATATCTGGAAAAGAAATCTTCATATCTTCTCTAAAAACTGTATCATATTTTAAAAACACCATTTTAATTAAAATCCACAATTTCTTTAATGTTATTGGGCATTATGTACTCTGTAACAGATACAGCATTAATGAATTTCCACATTTACTAATGACCTTTTTTCCAGAAGTAAACCATACAATATTTTTAAGCCTGAGATGAGATGAGATGAAAAACACAGCTATGCAAAACTATGAATGTTAAAGCAAGTTTGGGAGATTGGGGTGCTTTTCCTTCTACGTTCAACTTGTCATGCTGTGAAGCCAAAAGAAAGCAAATTGAAAGTAAAATATAGCTTTCTTATTCTTGAAGTATACCTGTGTAACCTGGTAAGAGTAACTTAAACCACTAATCAGTACTGAAAGCCTCAGAGAGAAAGCAGCCATCAAGGCTGACAGACTCATGAGAAGAACAGGTCTCTCACTTTCAAAGGGCATTTATACTACGAACTATGTAACAGCTAATTCAGAAAACAGTTTAGAAAGTAACAAGAAAAGAACAAAAATGTACTCTAAAATTGACACACATTGCTTTTTATTATATTTTAATATCTTCTTAACATTGGTGGAGGGGAACCCCAAAGAAAAACGTGTTGTCCATGCTACCATTAAAATTAAAAGTCCAAATTAGCATTCTTACCTTTAACAGGGGGTCAGCATGTTCCAAAAACCACCCTGCAACTGCATGCCCTGCCTCGTGATATGCTACTGTCTTTTTCTCCTCTGGCTGGAGTACTTGAGTTTTCTTTTCCAAACCTTTATAAAATAAATAAATTTTATTAATAGTTTCAGACAAAACTTTCTCCTCTGACATCCTTTACCTCATTTGCAAGGACGGTGAGCAATACTTAGAGGCCATACATGTGATCCATTGAAAAAATTTAAACAACCTCCCCAAAACTTTCAAGTTTTAGAAATTCACATCTTACAGGTTTCACTGTAACCTTGTCCTTCCTTAGACTTTCCAGTTTCAATGCAAGTTCTTAAGAATATTCAAATACTTAAATAAAACATTTGAACTTTAAAAATATTTTCTAGATTATTTCAGGCTAGCAGCAGTTAAAAGCATCCCTAAATCCAGTTTTTCTTCTTGCTGTTTTGAAGAAGAAATAAGAGACGTGTCTTGATGAAATCTGTCTTTGTACCCCTTCCTCTATTACAGAAGTCAGCAATATAGACAGGATACTTCTTTTCCAAACATCAAGTGTGTTTAGGAGAGAAAGAAAACAACCTTGAAGAGCAGCACTAATATTCAAAAGCATGGCTTCCTACACATCTAAAAAAGGAAGCTGTCTATTACAATTTTTGAGAAACAATTGGTGCTATTCACCTACCTCCAATAACTCTTTCAATTGCTTGCTCAAAATGCTTTTGGTTTATAGCATCTGAGAGATGCCTTGCAGCAATTAAAGCAGCTTCATTACAAACATTAGCAATATCAGCACCTAAAAGAGAAGGCAAGAATTACTGATCCTTTTCAAAACTTTTCTCTGAGTTTAGCATAAGCATAATCTTATCTACAACTGGTTTGCTATAAACTCTCACTGAGCTTGAAAATTAAAGGTAATGCGTTCTGAAATAGCTTAATTACTTAAGATATATTTAAATGCATCTACTATAGTTATAGGCTTTAGGATTTTTTGCATAGGTAGACAGCCAGCAAATAAAGTTTATTACCAGTGAAGTAGTTGTTTGATACATCCCACCTTCCTTTTCTGTCTGCAACAGATTATACTTAAACTAGTATATATTTAGCTGCACGCATTTCCTACATGTGACTTCTGTATAGCTCAGATGTTGGCTTTTCTTTAGAAGATATCCTTTCACATTACTGATTTCAAGCCCTCCACTTTCTGTTAAAACTATTTGCAGTAGTGCTATTGAGGTAACTTAAACATCATCACTGTAGTTATCAGAGACATCGATCATCAAATCACAGAAAAATAGTTTTATATAGACCAAAAACCAGTGAAGAATTCACAAGTGTTGAATTTGGAATAGATGTGAGAAGTCTCATTACTGGCTTATAATCTAATTCATTTCAAATCTGTATTGACCAGTAGTTGAATTCTGCACTGGTATTTGGTTTTTACATCCAGAAACATAAATTCTCCTACAGAAGATGCATACAAACTTCACAAAACCCAGGTCTTCTCCAGAAGTGCTCAAGAATGAAACAAAGGAAAGGACAAACAAAGGAAGAACACACAGAGGAGTGACAACAATCAGAAACCTCTGAATTGTTTGTACTGAAGACAGAAGAAACTCCCTCTTCGTGTCACCCTGACTGAAGCTGACAAAACTTGAGACCCTCAGAAATCTCCTACTTGCTCTAACAGGCAAAGAGAATTTCAGGCTGTGCCAGTAAACACAATTAAATCAAATGCCATCCAGAAGTTTAGGTGCAAGAAAACCAGAATTAGTAGGGAAATCAAATATCTAAAGCTTGGAGAATAATAGTGGCATTAGAAGTCACTTACCAGAAAACCCAGGTGTTAGTGATGCAAGCTTTCTTGCCAGGTTGTCTTTATTTAGGACAGTGTCTAATTTCAGAGGTCTAAGGTGAACTTTGAAAATGGATGCTCTTCCTTTTATATCTGGGGGTCCTTTAAAATAGAAGACATATGGTTTTACTTTTCACACACATATATATTCAAATTGAGTGTGTGCAAGGAAATTACATGTATAAATAGCTGCAGTGACTGCAGGCACCCAGGTAAAACTTACCAATGTAAATCTGCCTGTCAAAGCGTCCTGGTCTCATCAGAGCAGGGTCTAAAATATCTGGCCTGTTAGTACCTGCCAAAATGACTACATTTGTGGTTGTATTAAATCCTGTTAAAGAAAAGTGATAGAGAAAAGCTGTGTAAATATAATTTCTGTGGAAAAAGCCTCCAAAACCAGAAATAAAGACTGCCCATCTTACAGGGTCATGTAAGAACTGCCAGTTCAAACAAATTATCTTAAAGCTGAAAATATTTCTATTTATTGTTGCATTGTCCAGTTTTTCATAACAAGCAAGAAAATGGCCTTGGGCTCTGCTTTGTGAACTACTATATCAAATCCTGCTTTATCTTCAAAATACAATAATAGATTAACTGCTCTGGAAAGCATAGAACTAGTATGGCTAGCTGTATTTTTTTACAGGCAGACTGGTCTCATTGTGAAGAATTTTTCTGACTATTCAACTATGACAAAGAGTTAGGAGATACAGAATTAGGGTTCTTTTTCTCTGAATGAATTCTAGTAAAACATTAGGCTGCAGGTAAGTGAGTCACCATGCTTTATTTTAGGAAACAAGGACAATTTGTATTTAAGCTAGAATCCAAATCTTGGTTAGCAGGTCTGAACAAGCATATTCTTTCTAATATCCTTGTTATTATGACATAGTATTAGGCATTAAATACTCACCATCCATTTCTACTAAAAGCTGATTGAGTGTGTTCTCTTGCTCACTTTGTCCTCCAAAGTTGCCCCTTCCTCTCTTCCTCCCTACTGCATCTATTTCATCAATGAAGAGAATGCACGGGGCATTCTTACGAGCCAGAGCAAACAAGTCTCTAACCTTAACAAAAGAACAGAGACTGTATCAGACTGGTTTGTAACTCTTTTGAGTTGGGGGGTGGGCAGGGCTGGGAAGAGGCACATCAGTAACAGTATCCCTACAACTAGGTATGCCTCTGAACAAGCATTCATTCCAAAGCCTTCAGCCAGGCTTTCAGGCCTTCAGGACATGAGTAGATAGCTGAAATTGTTTTTTAGACTTTCATATTTTAAGCAAGGTATTACCTAACTACTGTGGTAGATGCAGCACAATCTGATTTGAATTTTAGATGCAACATTGCAATGTTGCTCTGCTTGCAAACCTATCAGAAGGGTCTCATTAAAACCAGTTCAGTGAGTTAACAGATCTACAACCAGGAATCCAACTGGAGCAAACAGGAAATGAAAAATTAATGGAAGAATTTTGACCTGAGTGAGAATAGATGCAGCTCAGAGCTTTACTACTTTATACATTAAGTGATGCAATTGCAGAACACTTCTCTGATGACAAAAAAATGTACGGTACACACGAAGAGATGCAAATTTTGGACAGTAGGCTGTACAACAGAAAGTCACCCAATTTTTTTGAAAAAAGTACTATGAAGGAACAAGATAAACATGTGTCATATGCTTGAAGTGAATTATCTTTTCACTGGAAGAAGCCAAAATTCAGAATCACACAACTATTTTTAGTGTATATGCACTATGAGAATTAAAGGTTTCCATAAGCATATACACTACAAAGTCACCAAAGAAACCAAGGCTTGTAAGTAGTTTTAGTTCTAGTACATTCAATTTACAAATGATCAATTTAGCACCACTAACAACTGCCTATTAAATAAACTAATAGGAACTGAAAATAAAACTCTCTGATGTTGTTTTCCATAGGCATCAGAAATTATCAACTGTGCTGAAACCTTGATTCCCAGCCAAAGTTAAATCAACAGATTTCACTGGATAGTAAAATTATTTTTATAGACCAGTACAGAAAAGTTAAGTAATTTTGCTTTGGGGCATTTGAGGTATCTATTGACAACAGAAGTCTGAGTATCACTATTATTTTAGGATGCCTAATACTTTCTCAAATTTTTATTTCCATAAAATGCCATCAGTAACTTGTTTATACCACTTCACATGTTTTTAGTAGCTTTCTTAAGACAGTTAAGGCAGAAAAGCAAAAAAAAATATTAGACATATATTTGGTTATTTAAAACACCTGATCTCCAGAAATCAGTGACTGGATTCATATTTCAATCAGAAGCTTATCTGTGTGTCCTCTTTACAACTAAAAGTTTCAAACTACAAAGACAATAAAGTTCTCCAAAGATGCAGGATTTAGAGCTGGAGGAGGCATTCCCATAGCAGTAGTCGAATCAGCTACAGATTTCTGATCCAGTTAGTAAATTTACTTCAGATCAGAGCTTAAAGAGTGTTGTTCTGTGTTCTCAAGCACCTGAAAAGAGACACATCTTTAACAGTGAACTGTTGCAGGCTAGTGAAACTAGCTAATGAACTGCCTTAGTAACTTTTATTAAAGGTACACTGGTGATTTTTGTGTTTCGACATGCATCTGGCATCACTTGTAAGAAATCTGCATAGAAGAAACAACTTCAGCTGTAACCAAACCATTTGTCTCCCAAACCTGACAACATCCTTTCAACAGCCAATACTGAAAGAACAGAGCAAGGCCAAGGACTTACTCGTGCTGGACCCACACCAACAAACATCTCTAAGAACTCTGAGCCATTTACGGTGATAAATGGCACATTGGCTTCTCCAGCTGTAGCTTTAGCCAGAAGTGTTTTCCCAGTACCTGGAGGACCTGTCAGAATTGCCCCCTGCAAGACAAACACGTATATTTTCTTCAGGAAGAAAAAAATATTAAGCCTATGAAATAACATGTCAATGATATTGAGCCCTCTGGCTTTTCTTGCACCACAGTCAAAAATCATGTAAGGAAATAATTGAAGATTAACCCCTCCTTTAAAGGAGCAAAAGGGAAAACAAATTAGATCCAACACTCCATGCTGTCTTAGAGTTTCAGGAACAGTGTTTTGTTTGACTGACATATTAAGTAAGAAAAAGAAAGGTATGTCATCAGGTGGGCTCCCCTGCCAGCACAGCCAAAAGGCAATTCTGTAATAACCACTTGCAAGACTGCTGTTATACCTATGGTGTGTATCACTTCTGGCCCATGTGAAAAGACAATGTATTCCATAAAGCAAGTCTGCTGGCACCACAGTTACACTGCTGGCACTCAATGCTTGCTTGTTTTTTTTTTCTGATTGGAAGACAGAAGCTGGAAAGCATTGCATATGTAAACAATCCTAGTACAGTTTAGAATACTGAGGACTAGTAGAAGAATAAAGTCTAAGTCATCGATCCCTTACCTTTGGAATTTTTGCTCCCAGATCCTCATACTGTTTGGGATTTTTCAGGAAGTTAACAAACTCCATTATCTCTAATTTGGCCTCCTCACAGCCAGCTACATCTTTGAATTTAACATCTATTTCATCCTTAAGTACTTTGGCAGTAGTTTCACCAACACTGAAAAGTCCACCCATTCCACGCCCTGCCCGACCCAAGCCTGCAGGTCCTCTTCTTAATGTGTACAGCAATGAACCAATAATCAGAATTGTAGGCAGCAAACTGAGGAGAAATGATCTGTGGAGAAAAACAAACAAAAAAAGATAAACCTATCACAATAATCCATTACTGCAAATAACACATATAAGATGTTGGTTCCATTATAAGCAAATTCAGGACTAATAGTCTATTAACTTGCAATGTTTGTACTTCTGCAGGTTGTTCACACTTGGAAACCATCAAAATAAATTTGAGAACAAATTGTTATAGTTGCTTGTTTTTAAACCAAGCACATCAAGTAACATTGTTGAGTTTTGCAGAGGAAAAACTGCATTACCTAATAAACAGAAGTAGCTTGTTTTTCAAAGGCAAATATACAGGACTAGTTATGTAAATGGTTATATTCTCAAAGTAAGTTGCATTAGGTAGCATATAGACAGTGTGTCCTATTACTTCAAGCAGAAATTTCTCTCCAAAATACACGCCCTTCTTCCCTTAGGTCTTTCAGCTTTTTACATTTTTTTTTCTCTTTCAATGTTTCCATTTTCATTTTCAAGGATACAGATTTGCAGGGGGGAGGGGGTGGTTTCTTGGGGTGGGGTTTTCTGTTTCTGCTTTGTGGTTTTGGTTTTTTTAAATTATTATTCATTGTTCATTGTCCTCCAGCTTTCTAGCACAGCTCTGTAAAAGCCCAAAACCCTAACACAGTCCTCTTTATCATAGTATCTGAGCACTGTACAGATTTTTCTGTGAAAAGGAACAGTTCAACAAACAGCTCACAAGATGTTCTACCCACACTCAGCAAAAACAAAATGCAGAAAAGGAGGACAATCATAAAGCACAGGATTTCCAGGCTTTACAGATAACCCACATTCCTGGGATAAAGAGGAAAACAAGGATTTTTCTCTCTACTGTGGTATTCAGCAGACTCTGATCCAACAGGGAACAGCAGTACTTTGATTATATACAGCTGCTCTCTCCTGCTTTCTGTGGCATTCCTGGGGCAGAGCAATATATATAAATATCTATATGCAGAACAGACACTGAGGAAAGAATCAGAGCTGTGGTAAGGAAGAGGGATTCAGGAAGTAAAGGTCTGTACAAGGCTGAAAAAGGCATAGGAACTGATCTACTTTTCTCAGTCTGTCGTGAGAAGCCTCAGGCCAACATGCAGCCTTCTTGCACAAGTCCTGCATTGCCCTGACCATCACTTTCCCCAGGTTTGTTTAAATAAGGGCTCAACAGGTTTATTTATGGACCATCCTTAAGATCATGTTCCATTATAAAGAAACACAGAAATGAGGCAGGCAGTGTGTAGAACAGGGAAATAAAAACCTCTGTCTGAAGTTGCAGGATTGCCCAGAGTAAGGCCACCATTTTTCTTGCTGCCACCAAGACCAACAGGCAGCAGCAGCTTGGTAACACACACTGCAGTAAAATGAAGACATTCCCCTCCATCCCCCCAAATCAAAACAAATACCCACAAGTATGTAAACACAAGAGAGGCAGTAAATGAGCCATTCTCATTAGTCACATGAGCTAGTACACACAAAGTACAACTTCCTGATGATAAAAAACCTATTTGACAGACATCAGCAGGAGTAACTTCTAAACTGCTCACTTAGAACCAAAAAGAAACTAGTCCTTGAGTTACAAGATTATGTTTGTCTTCTAAGCCATTTGGAAAAATACATCAGAGAAGCACTTTTACTGTCTTCTAAATAAGGTCAATAAAATTCAGCCACATAAGGCTAATACAAAGAACACAAATATAGTATCAGAGCCCTTATTCCCTAATGGGAAGCAACAATGCTGTAAATCTAACATCAGTACTATTTTTCTTAACAATTAAGAGCATGATCCATCTTCCAGTTTCTGTTAATGGGCAGATCAATGTGATTTACTTAATCACCTATTTCTTGCTTTTTTCCAAGGTCCAAGATTTTGATTATGCTTATTTTTTGGCCAAAAATTGATGCCCAGAATAGCTCAGCCAATATACTATGGTTCTATGATATAATCTGTCTGTTCAAAAATCTACATGAGCGTCATCTCTGGAGCTCTGCTGCTGTTCCCGGCTAACTCTTGCTCTAGTAAAAGTCACGGGGAGGAAGGGCTTAAATGAAGAAAGGAGTTACAGTAAAACGTTTATATAATGAGAAGCTATATTTAGAGTAAGAGGATATGGATTTCTTCATAGACAAAGTACTGAACAGCTTCTCTTACACATGATACTCAGAAACAAACCCAAGCAGATTGTTATTCTGGTAATACTGCCACCTAGTGAAGCACAAGCTATGCGTACTACAAACCTACTTCTCTGCAGTAAACACAACCTTTTTTTTCACCAGAGACTTTTTAAAACAACTTCTTACCCATCACTCTCTGTTGAGTAGACTACAGGCAATCTGTTCTCCACTTCTATTCCCAGATCTTGCTGCACAGTCTCCAGATTCCGTTCAAAAGTGTCCACACTGCCGATATTAAACCAGACGTACTGCGAGGAAAAAAGCAGAGATGACCAAGTATCCTCTCTTATTTCACCTTCACTACAAGCCAGCTTCTTCTAGTCTGGTAATTCCTTGTGTATGTGTTAGATTTGGACCAAGTTTAAGTTGCCTTGTCAAGTGTGTAAGTGGTATAAGAGGCACACGACAAATCTGCAGCCTCCCAGCCTGAATATACTTGTACCTATCACTGCTTCTGCAGAGATGATGAATCTCAATAGTTTTAGGGCACTTTAAACAGATGGAAATCCTGGCATTTTCACCAGAAAAAAAAAATGGAAGGGAGTAATAAACAGATCTTTATAAGGGACCTATATAGTCAGAATAATACAGAGCACTGAACCTGGAAACACAGGAGTCATACAACTTACTGTTTCATTTGAAGGTCTCAGCCCTTCTGATTAAGAAAGGTTTTTGCTTTTCTTAAGAAAAGCTTCTGCAGCTTATACTAGTCAGCTGTGTTCACAAAAAAAAAAAAAAAAAACAGCACCAAAAAAACCCAAACCAACCAACCAACCAACCAAAAAAAAAAACCCAGCACAAATTTCTCACAGACCAGAAAGAAAAATCCAGCCATTACTTTCAAAATGTGTTGAGATCTGGTCAAGAAAATCTCCCCTTTTGCACCATGACCTGCCTGACTTGTCCCTCCTCACCCTAACATTGAAAAAGAAAAACCAGAGCAGTTAAGTGATTGGGAAACAAAGGCAACTAGTTGTATGTGGGCTAAAGAGTAGGTGTATAAATAAGCCATAATGAAACCCACTGATTAAGTAATTGCTGCAGATTTCACTTTACCCAGGAGGGACTTGCAGACCTTGTTTCAGAAAGACACTTAAGAAAAGCTCCACCACCTAAGAAGAGGTAACCTGATAAAGCTTTTCTAATGCTTCTTTGAATTTTCTATGAACATTTTATATATTTTTAATAGGTCTCTGCCACTGGGTATCATTCTTTGGAAAACTTTCACCTGTATCAGCCTATTCCTCACTGTGCTACTAGAAGAGCAACTCCATGAAATAAATACTTTGGAAACAAACACTTCTCTCTGTTTTTTCCAGTAACTGGCTAAAAGCAGTCTGGAACAGAAAAGATTCCTAGGTATGTGGACTTAAGTCTGGGATTTTCTTGAGCAGATGGAAAACAGCAGTTAAAAACAGAGAACCTTCAGCAATTTGTTACTCTTCTCGTTTATGTATCTGTATTAAAGAGCACAGTGCTGGAAAGGAACTACTTGTCCCAGTTTAAATATATCCATGGCAAAACAACTGATACAGTAAAGTGAAAAACACACAATGTAGGATAATGTAACAAGAAAAAATGTTTTCGATCAAGAAATTATTAATGATCCAGACCAAGTTTCTGCCTCAAACTTTACATAAAAAGACTGTTTTGCTGCTTCTAATATCCCATGTACATGTATTAAAATTATTTACCCATTCATGAGGAGACTTTCCAGGAACAAAGATGACTCTAACAAAGCGCTTGTTCACCACTTCAAGTCTGTCCACCTGTAGGAGGAGAAAAGAACAAAACCTGAGTGAAGAGTGTACAGTCACTGTGCTTCCACCACAGCTTCAGATAACAAATGTGAATCTTTCTGTCTTCCACTTAGAATGTACAATTAATCAGGTACATCAGGACAGCTCCATAGTCCACAGTCTACAGTTTGCCATTATGTAATCAGGAAAAAAGGAATACTGGCACATAGGAATTTAAATTGAAAGACGGACATCATATCCTCTTCTCAAGGAAAAACTCAAGGCATGCATCAGCAAAAATCAGTTACAGTAAAATAGTTAAACAGTAGTTAATTGTCTCAGTGGTCAAAACACCTAAATCAGTAAGTTACATGATTCCAAACTCTTAGAGCAGCTTCCAAAACAAACCAAACTGAGCAAAATGAGGAAAATCTGAACTTTGTTCTTACAACTGTTTTCCCTACTAGAAAGGGCTTCCTGTGCTACAATATTAAATACAGTAACATCAATTACATAAAGTATTTACCTGGGGTAATAGATACTATATAAACCTGGGAACTGTGCTACAGCTTTAGCAGATATATACCATTAAGACTTTTTTTACAGGTCTCCTCCAATGGTTAGATTGTTGGATTTGACAGGGCCTTTTTAGAAGTCAAGTACAAATTTTTCCATGTTTTCTTCCCTTTTCCATAAAATAACTGGTTTTAACATTTTAAAGCATTTAAATCTAGGCAATCTAGCTTTAGAAGTTGGGCCTGAATCGCACACAGGTGAGTAAGGTTGTTCCCTGAACTCACTACATGTGGTCATTTCTGGTAGAATTGAAGGAAAACATGAGCTAAGAAGTCACTGTAGAACTAACCTGATTTCACACAACACTACCTGAACACCTGTGTTTTGAAAAGCACATGACTCCAGTATTGCTGTCTTCTCCCCACCACTTAGGCAGCCAACAGCTCTTAATAGCCACACATTTAGTCTGTCTGAATATCCACACTACATCTTTCAAAGTCACAAGAAACTTGGTTTTGTGCAACAGCCTCCTTTCACAATGCTTTTCTGCAAGGAGGCTTCAGGCTTTGTTCACTGTAACAGCTAAATGAATATTTTTACAGATTTAAGCGTCTTACTGCTTCAGAAATTTAATCAGTATGAGTTTTTTCACAAGATGTGCAAAACCACCAATTTAGAACAGGACTGACTGTAAGACAGTCCAGGCAGAAGCACACAGAGGAACTCTGCATGGATCAGTTAGAAAAGAAAGGTAAGAGACACCCTTTTCAGCAGCTTACCAAAGGGAGGTAATGGAAGGTTAATTTTGTGTTAACAGAAAATCCCTCCAGGTGTGAAACCTAGAGGACAAAGCAAACCAATGCTTTCCTAATCTGTAAGATGAAGCTACAAGCAGGGAGGGAGCAAAGCAAAGAACTCATGGCTCTTGAAGTGGAAATAGCCTGTGCAAGACAATCTCCTGAACTTCAGGGCATCACCAACCTATTACTCCAAGCATGGAAAGCTGCCAAGTTCTACAGAGAGATAGGATACTGATGATAAAATTGATTGCTCCAGTAGTGGCTCCAGGTAAGAAAAAATGAGAGGAGAAAAATAAAGAAGGCTACTTTACAACACAGTCAGGCTGGTGAAGGGATGCCAATGTACTGTCCTTGAAAGGATTCTTCCATTCCCCACCCATCCCTTTCTGTTCTCACTGCTGCTTCTCAGATTCCCCAAGGAACTGATTTCAGACATGTAACAAGCAGAAAAACTTTTCTTTTCAGAGGAATGGGCTCATGCAAGTGATAAGGTTAGGAGCAAACTTCTTCCAAAGGCAGCTGGCATGTCTCTTTAAGCCATTATGTCAGCTTACCTGTACTGCAAAGCCACACCCAGAGGGAGTGTAGCTACACTGCCCCAGCACCCATAGGAGTTATCCAACCAAAGCTTTGTCCCGAGCTGCTATTCCCTCTCCTCTCTTGAAATGACATAAATCTTCCCACATCCATCCAAAATATCAGATCTAGGAACTGATTTAAATGAAAGCTAATTCCTTTCTCCCTTGAAACCTACACAGAGCCAGTTCTCACTCTGCAGACACACAAACATAAGCCCAGCTGGGGAGGCAGCAATGAGCATCTTCAGCACTCTGATGTTTCACACTGATTCCCCTCCCCACTCACCAATCCTTTAGAAAGGTAGTTGTTGACAAAGTCTTTCCAGGTGATTTCTCTCCCAGGGACCCTGAAGAAGAAGTAGTACACAACCATTGTCCAGAAAAAAGAACTTCCCACCACATACATCCGAAATTCCCTGACATCCCATGGAATGTCACCCTAGGAAATAGAGAAAGCAAAAAACAAAAATTAGAGTCTGTAATACAGTAGGCACATAGGAAACAGGTTCTGATATTTCTTTGTAGCTTCTATTCCCTGCCCTCAAGGTTGCCACAGAGAATGTTAAACAAAAGTCTGCTTTGTTGTATGAACACACTTGAGAAATTTCACATAGAACTGAGGAATTACAGCAATAGAAATTCTTTAAGTGTTTTACAAACAGTAATTGAAGAGTTTTGATCCATGAACTACTGTTTTTAGAAAGGGAAAAAAAAAAATCACATGACCTTTCTGCCTCCATTCTAAAACAATTATCCTTGGTCTCCGGGAGTGCATGCAAGACCAACAAAAAATAAAGGAAAAACTAACAGAAGGAAGAAAAACTTGCACCAAAAACATTCTTTATATACATACAGGAATATTTTACATATTTCTGTACTGTCAGGTGCCATCATCTTTGTGTTACAGCTGGCAATAAATGGCAATAAATTTCAAAGGGAAACTCACATAAGTATTCCATCAAGGTCAGAACATGTAAGAGCAAACTACATTTAATGACCATTGTGTGGTCAGAAAATTCTCCAAATTGCCACTGAAACAAAACACAAGGCCTTTAAAGGTCTGAGGCTCCCCTCTAAGAATACTGACTACTAGCAACCACATTCACACAGCTTAAACTTCATTAACATTCCTGAACAGAGGTAGATGCCTCTGGAGTTATGCACAAAACAGTTATTCATGAAAGGCACTGAGTGGGCAGCCATCTAGAGCCAGTTGCCATGGAAGGTCTGGTACAGGAGGCTTGAGCAAGATTTGGGCAATCAGAATATGGCCTTAAAAAGCAAAATCATGCAAGGTTATTTCATGAAGACAAGATAGTGACATAAAGAAAGATATTTTAAAGTCAAAACCTTCTGTAATCTGGTCCACCAGTTAGTTTCTTCTTTCTTGCCTCCTTTTTTTCCACCACTCCCACCCCCTCCACTACTAGTTCCACTGGGTTGTCTGGAAGTAGTAGCTTGCTTTGTTTCTAAAAAAAAAAAAAAATTACATCTTATGCTAATCTCACATTACCTTTTATTAGTTATATTAACGAGATGTTCTGAAAAATAAAGTATACTGCAATACTACAATAATTAGATGATGTAAAAAACAGCATTTCCCATTAAAAAAACAGATATATAGTCCATTAAATAGCAGAGAGACAGTTATGACCAGAAGAGATGTCTGTTAACTTATAATTGAGGGACAGCACTCCAACAGAAGCATAAAAATAAATACTATTCCAGAAGATGAATGTTATTTTCCTTTCATATCACATATAATAAAAACATACCAATTTGCACTTCTAAACTAATCTGGTACAAATATATCTTCCCTGAAAAATAAAGAAAAAACCTAAAACCCAAACTCACAATTGTTATGCCAAAATCGAATTTAATGAATATACATTCCACAAAGAACTGAAGTCAAGCAGCTTTTTCTACCTTTTGTTTCTCCAGGTGTACCTTTAGTTCCATTAGACTTCTTCCCATTGGGAAAATACTTTTCAAATCCTATGGAGAAAGAGGAAAGGAGCTCACAGTTGGTTTTTATTTTACAATTCTTTCATCACATGATGAATGTATACACCAGCAAAAAAGCTAGGAACATACAGACTGCAAAACCAGCTTTGCTCTTGTTTTTTTGTGGAAAAGCTCTACCTGGTCTCCATAAATATATCTGCTGTGTTGACAAGAGAATATCACTTCTATTTAATAGCCTGAAGTAAAGCTATGTTTTAACCAGACATAGAGAAATTTAGGTCAACAGAAAGCTCCACTGCACAGTGTTGAGCAAAGTACATTATTCTTTAATAGCTCCTAAAAATCCCATAAACCAAATGTTTCATCTCAAGATTATAGGCTGGTTAGTACAAGAACTGACTTCCCCACAGACAATAAAGCTAAATAGCACATAAGTGCGGTCCTCAGCAAGGTATGCAAGCAGTCTGCTTTGTTTCACAAATCAAAGTTAGAGTCACCTTTGGGAGGTTGAGAGAAAAGCCTTCTGCAAGCAGCGATTACACTTGCCAAAAAAGTGCTTCTATCAGCAGGAACTCCAGGGGTAACTTGGTCACAGAGCTGAAAGATGAAAAAGAAATATAAAGCAACAAGAACACTTTACAAAAATCTTCAAGCTCTCTGGTAGAGCCTTGCAGCTAGTCAGACAATACTTTACAACAGATATTGTAGTAACTGCTGTGTGCCAGAAAGTAAGACAACAAATGGAAAAAGAAAAGTTCATCAAATGAGTAATTTCTACAGCAAGGAGATTTTTATTCTCATTGTTAAGAACAGAGTTTAATCTTACAAACAAAACATTGTTCATTAAAAAAGAAAAATCAAGCAGAAAACACTACAAGCTATGAACATTAAATACACATTGATTTCTATAGGACATGTTTAATCACATCAGCCAAATGACATTGAAGTGCAACATTAACTGTGACTGTACAAGCATGATCTACACAGCACTGAATCATGTTTTGTCTGCAACCTTTTTACAAATAGTTAAGAAGTTGTAGTTTCTGAATATGAGAGATCTACTTGAATCCAAAAGAAAGGGATGTGGCAGACAATGCTTACATCCAGCTAAGAAACTAAAACAGACAAGGAATCTCAGTTCAAAAAGAAGATCCAAAGCCCTATGTGGGTAAACATCCAGTTATAAAACCACAACAAACCTAAGCTTTAACATGGCTTGTTCCTGTCCTTGCTCCTTGTCCTAAGGCTGTTTACTGTTATTCATCATTTAAGTGCAATGAAGGAAAACTAAATCTTTAAACTCACGAGTTCTTAATAAAATTTTGCTACTACAGCTGGATACTTCAAAAAAGTATAAACTGCAATTTTATTCAAGAGAAATCCTACCTGATTTCTTCAAGAAGGACATATTTTAGATAAAATGCCCTTCATAAGCTTTTCCAACGCTTCTGAGAAACAAAATATGATCCATGCCAAGATTTCCCCACAGACTGACTTTCCTGCTGCCTCCACTTCCTTCCGCCACAAAAAGGCACTCAGCCTCCTGTTCCTTTTGATTAGAAGCTATTTACCTCAAGAGCTACAGAAATAGTAAAATGCAAAAACCAACACTAACTGAAAAGCAACAGGTATGACCCCAAGTATCCTTGGAAGAAAGCAAACATCTATCTGGGACTAACACCTCTGTGACTATTCTGTGAGAGGAAGCTCAGTGCTATAGTCAAGGTACAGTGGCTGTAAATAAAACCCATTTTTACATATAAAGAAACTTTTGATTACTTGGTTGCACACTAGAACTACCCTAGGCATGCTGTCATTCATTAACTGAATGCTGTAACTCTGCTGAAATTTTCTGTCTGGAGCTTCCCCTTCCACCCCTTATTAAATGATGAAATACATCAGGCTTATTTCAAGCATCCCTATAGTTCCACCTGCTGGAACAAAGAAGAACACCAAAATGTTCTCATTTTGCTGTGGACTGAGCTAAGAATTCTTGGGCTGCTTGGTCAGGATTAGTTTTGTGCCTCTGCATGTCTGAATAAAATCTGATACTGAAAATCCAAGAGGGAATTTCACTGATTCTCAGAAGCACGTGCAGTGCAGATAGTCTGGAGAGAAGCTAATGTAGAGAACAGCTACTAAATCCAATACATCATGACCTCCAACATGAGCAATTCCATCTGTGCTCCTAGAAGAAGTTTTAGGACAAGTGGGATGCAGCCATGTGGGCAATAAAATAAAAAGAGCTTGCCACAGATCATGTATATTCCAAATACAGACAGGGAGTGAATGTTGCAACAACTAATGAAACTCAAAGAAACAGTAGGGTTTTCTCCTGTCAGTGGTCCCCTACAAAACACAAAATTAGAGACTTAGTTCTTCTGCAAACTCAGATTACTTTTTATTTGCAAAGAGACTGAAATATTCTGAAAGCTTTACTCCAACTAAGAAGAAACAACTGCTCATGTTTAAAAGAAAAGCTTAAAGTAAGCCAAATCTAGTTGTCTGGCCCAGACTAGCACAGGTTTACTACAGAATAAGTTATAGTTTAAGTGAAGGAGAGAGAAGGGTAAGCAGACAAGAGCTTTGGGGCAGACCTGAATAATGGGATTGCTTCTGTTGGATTGTCCCTACAGATCCTAAATTCCATGAACAAACACAGTCCCCTGTCAAGTTAATACGCAGAGAGCTGAGTGCTTTGAAGCTGCTTTGTGAGAAAAAGGAACAAGTGACTTCATGGCACCTTCAGTGTCACCTGAGTGCCTCGAGAAGAGATGGCTGAGAGGGGACCTCATTATTGTCTTTAAGTATCTGAAGGGAGGGTGCCAGGAAGGTTGATCCAGGCTCTTCTCAGTGGTGCTGAGCACAGGACAAGAGGCAATGGGCAGAAACTGATGCACAGGAAGCTCCACCTGAACGGGAGGAAGAATGTCTTTACTGTGTGGGTGACTAAGCACTGGAGCAGGCTGTCCAGAGAGGTTGTAGAGTCTCCTTCACAGGAGATATTCAAGAATTCTCTAAAACAGCAGCACAAAAACTGATCATCCTGATACAGGTCTGTCTGGCAATGGGAATGCACAGCAAGCTTAGCTGATATAAGCACACCCACTGCCTGAACACAGAGAAAGCAAACAGAGCACATTTTGACTGGATGCTGTGTCAGGCTGTATACCAGGAAACTCTTGCCAAGTATCTCCCAGTCAGAGGCAAAAAAAAACCAAAGCAAAACCCCCAAAAAAGCCAAACCAAACCAAAAATCTGATTTTTTTTTCTTTTGGGCAGACCTTGTGACACCATCCTAAAAATCAAGACTTTTAAAAATGTAAGTTCTAGATAAGCAAAACAAACAAAGGTCAGTTTTAGAGTTAAAATAACCCATAAAATGTTACTAATCCAGAGTGCTACATAAACCCAAGAGCACAAGCAGAACTCCTTAAAAAGTTTACAAAATTGAGGCTACACAAAGCAGGAACAGAAAATCCATTTGCTTAGCTGTACATACAGGATAGAGAATCTGTTCATTCTAAGAAGCTGGAAATTACAGCTTTACCCATTATCAAGTTACAAATAAAAGCAAAATTAAACCAGAAGTCTTAATTATCTATCAGCCACCAAAATATTACATAATAACATAATGGGAAGAGGGGACAACACACAACAAAAAGCTGGTAAAGAAATCTACCTTAATGCAAGTTATTTTCTACATGGGCAAATAGTGATAGGACAAGGGGAAATGTTTTTAAACTAAGAGCAGAGATTTGGATGAGAAATTAGGAAAATGTCTTTACTCCCAGAGGGTGGTGAGCAACTGGAACAGGTTGCTCAGAGAAGTTGTGGATGCCTGGAAGTATTCAGGGTCAGACTGAATGGTGCCCAGAACAACCTGGTCTGGTGGGAGATGTCCCTGCCCATGGAAAGGGGGGCTGTAACTGGAGGATCTTTAAGGTCCCTTCCAACCCAAGCCTTTCTAAGGTTCTGTGACTCCAAACTGCTCACTTTTTCTTACAGAAAAATCAATTTTAAAAAAGAAATGGCTTTTATGGAACAAAGATCCTCAATTTTCTGCCTGCACACAAAGCCAGATGCTACAATGAATACAAAGTCCCCTTCCTAAGATTGATTCCAAATAGGAACTCCTTACATTTTCTTGAAAGTAACAAGAGTTAGCTTTCTGAGAGATCAGCAGCACTGCTGACAATGTTTTATTTATTGAAATAATGTTCAGCTCAACAAAACCAAATTCACCATGAAAAACAAGCCCCATATTCATGCTGAGAACTAAGCTACAACACACCTTCGGTGTGTATTCCTCTCACAGTCATCACTATCCTAGAGATAACCTTCACAGCTATAAAGGTGTGGCTGTTCAGCACTCTGTGCTACAGGAAAACAAAGAAAAGCAAGATGCCCATGAAAGGGAGAGCACTCAAGCATCTTCCTTTCCCCCAGGCCTGTCATTCCCGCACTATGTTAGAGCTGTCAGCAAGGGTAGTGCACATCTTGTAACAGCTGACAGCAAAGGCCATTTTACTAAGAATGAACACACAAACATCATGCTTTACCAGCTAGTACCACAACTGCTGCAGGTGCAGGTTTATGGCATCATTGCACTGTGCAATCCCAGGATGCAAACAACCACGCTCCTCTTTTCCAGAACACTGACACCCAAAACAAGGTGCTAAGTCAGTAATTTTTAACATTTCAGTCTCTCACCCAGCCTCAAACCCACCTGACACAACTCATCACTCTGAGAAAGCAATGGAAGAACTTTGGAATCAGGTGGGACACAGCACCTGGAAAACCACTGGGAACATGGGAACCCTCCTCTATGAGGAGAAGCTGAGAAACCTGGGGGTGCTCATGCTGGAGGAAAGTTGCATGGAGAGCTCACAGTTACCATACAGTATCTGAAGTGGGTCTACAGAGAAGCCAGAGAGGGACCCTTTATCAGGAACTGTATTGATAAGACAGGAAGGAAAGGATACAAATTCAAAGAGGAGAAATTAAGTTAGATATTAGGAAGAAATTATTTACTGTGAGGGTGGTGAGACACTGGAACATGCTGCTCAGAGAAGCTGCAGATGTAGTGTTCAAGGCCAGGCAACCTGGCGTAATGGGAGGTGTCCCTGTGTCAGAGGAGCTGGGAAGAGAAAATCCTTAAGGTCCCTTCAACCTCCTAACACTCTAAGTTTCTACGAATAGCGGCGGGATGCAGCACAGCAGCAGCTCTGGGGTGTCGCCTCCCTCTGCAGGAGGACTCTGCTGCTGCTGCCGCAGGAGCCCGAGGTTCTCCCGCACGGAGCCGGCTGCCCCTTCCAGGCCGGGAGGCGCGGCACTCCGGCCCGCCCGCCCGCTCACCCACCCGCGGGCCTCGTTCCCCGCCGCCCGGAAGGGCCGGTACCGAGCAGGCCGTGGCTGCCTCCTCCGGCCGGGGTGAGGACGAGCCGGGGAAGGCCGCGGACAGCAGAGACGCGCCCGGCTCCGAGCAGCGGGGCGCCTTTCCCCGCCCCGGGGCCGCCCCACCGCCAGCACGGCCCTCCCTCGAGCCCCGGCCCGCTCGCCGCTCACCTGCGCCAGGCAGGGCCTGGCCCCGCCGAGCAGGCCCCTCCCGCAGAGCAGCTGCTGCAGCGGGGCCCCGGGCAGCCCCCGGCGGCCGCCGCCGCCCCGCGCCAGCAGCAGGTACCGGTGCGCCATGGCCGCCCGGACCCGCCGTCACCGCCGGCCCGCGCCGCCTGACGTCACCGCGCCGCCGCGTGCATTTCCCCTACGGCCGAAGGGCACACCTGGCTCCGCCCCCTGATGAGGCCACGCCCACATAAGGGTCACGCACCGCCTTCTGGCCCCGCCCACTGCCGTCACCAGCGGAGCCCCGCCCGCCCTGGGTTTCTCGGGATGCCGGAATCCATCGGGTCGGGAAAGATCTCCGGGATCGTCGAGGGCAGCCTGTGATCCAGCACCACCATGTCAGCTAGACCATGGCACCAAGTGCCACGTCCCAGCTCTCCTTGAACACCTCCAGGGACAGGGGCAGCACCGCCTCCCTGAGCAGTCCGTTCCCATATTTGATCACACTTTCCTGAGGAATTTCTCCCTAATGTCCAAGCTGAACCTCCCCTGGTGCAGTTTGAAGTTATGCGCTCTCGTCCTGCTTGCTCGGGAGGAGAGACCGACCCTAGCCTGGCGAAAACCTCCTTTCAGGCACTTGTAGAGGGCAATAAGTTCATCCCCGAGCCGCCTCTTCTCCAGGCTAAACACCTCCAGCTCCCTCAGCTGCTCCTGAGTTGTGCTCCAGACCCTTCGCCAGCGTCATTGCCCTGCTCTGGGCACGCTCCAGCACCCCAATGTCCTTCTGAACCGAGGGGCCCAGAACTGAACCCAATATTTAAGGTGTGGCCTCACCAGTGCTGGATACAGGGGGACAATCCCTGCCCTGCTCCTGCTGGCCATGCTGTGTCTGATACAGGCCAGGGTTCCACTGACCTCCTTGGCCACCTGGGCACAGCTGGCTCACGTTCAGCTCTGGCTGACTAGCACCCCCAGGTCCTTTTCCACTGGGCCACTTTCTCAGCACTCCGACTGCAGCCTGTAGTGCTGCATGGGGTTATTGTGGCCAAAGTGCAGGACCCAGCATTTGTTTTTCATGCCATTGGTCCCAGCCCATCTTTCCAGCTTGTCCCGATCCCTTTGCTGACTCAAGGGTGCGGGTGAGTCAGCAGGGCAGGCTCAGCCCAGCCCAGCCCAGCCTAGGCTGGCCAGCCTCACTGAGAAGGGCGGGTCTCCCTGCTGCCAGGGCTGGTTTATCCTGCAGCAATGTGCTACAAAGCCTGCAGGTAGGAAATAAGGAAACCTGTCTCCTGGTTTTGCCCCATTATGTAAGGCATTCTACATCAATGTGTTTGCTGTAGAATGAGTCTGTGCAAAGTCCTCTAGGTGAACTCAAGCATTTGGTGTTATCACTGTTAAGGAAACATCCCAGTCTGACCATTCACAAGACTCTCTGTCACTCACATTCTCTCAAATTCCCAAGGCCAGAGACTTTCACTGCTGGGAGCAGAGCCCCTTTCCAGCGGGCAGCTCTAGTGCATCCACCGGTGCCCACTTGACCCCCCCTCACACAGTCAGGCCAGGTTTCCTTACTGGATCCACCCCACATTCCTCTTTACAGAGTCTCAAATGTCTCGTTCCATAAAGCAATCTATTCATGGTACAGTAACACAGAAACAGCCCCAGCTCGTGCCTCTGAGATGGGACCCCGAGAAAGGAACCCCTAGCTTTTATACCCCCACAGTCCAAGCCACATGCAAACATCACTGTTACTCATGAGTCTTCGCTCCTGCTGTATCCCCCAGTGTCCATTCACCTGGCTGGCACCACCAAAGGGTTGGCAGTTCATGGCCTCTTGTCTCAGGCTCCCACCGAGAACTCCACCTACATCTCCATCTGCAGCTTGCAAACCAAGCTACTGCCCCACAAATATCCTCAACAATCCCTTCATCCCTGGGCACAGCCCTGCACATAATGTCCCTGCTGTGTGTCACTCCCAAGGCTGTTATTAGGGTATTTAATCAAAACTCCTGGTTTGATTAAACCAAAACGCTGGTAGCTCACAGAGCCCCAGAATCACAAAATGGGAAAGGAAGGGACCACAGTGGCTCATCAGGTCCAACCTCCCTACTCAATCAGGGTCATCCCAGAGTACATGGCACAGAGCTGCATCCATGATTCTTGAATATCTCCAGTAAGAGAGACTCCACAGCCTCTCTGGGCACTCTGTTCCAGTGCTCAGTCACCCACACAGTAAACAAGTTCTTCCTTATATTCAGTTGGACAGAGCTTCCTGTGCATCAGTTTCTGCCTGTTGCCTCTTGTCCTAATGCTTGGCACCACCGAGCAGAGCCTGGATCCATCCTCTGGGCACCCCCCACTCTAAATACATATAAACATTGATGGGGTCCTCTCTCAGCCATCTCTTCTAAGGCTGAACAGCCCTAGGTCCCTCAGCCCTTCCTCCCTCATGAGAGAGATGCTCCAACTCCATCATATTTGCACCTCTCCACCAGAGCTGCTCCGGGAGCTCCACGTCTCCTTTGCACTGAGCAGTTGGTGCTGAGGGTTGGTTTGTGAGCACCTGAGGAACACCAGTCAATGGTAATACAGAATTGCTTTCCCAGGATGCGCCTTTCCAGCACGAACTGTATCAGGGGAGGCTTAGGCTGGATATCAGGAAAAGGTGCTTTAAATAGAGGCTGGGTGAGCACTGCAACAGTCCCCAGGAAAATGGTGACAGCACCAAGCCTGACAGAGTTCGAGAAGCGTTTGGATAACGCTGTGGGGCACACGGTGTGATTCCTGGGGCTGTCCAGTGCAGGGCTGCGAACCGGACTTGGACAATCCCCTGTGTCGCGTCCAGCCCGGGACAGCGACACCGGGCCCGGCCGGCGCGCGCTCCTGCGCATGCGCGCTGCGTCGCCTCTTCCGCGGGCGCGGGAGGGGCGGGGCGGTGACGCAGGCGCGTGACGCGCGCGCCGGCCCGGGCACGCCCCCCGCGCCCCTCCCGGCGGCCGCTGGCGCTCGCCGGGCCGGCGCGAGGCTGTCAGGCGGCCGGGTTCCGCCGCCGCGCGCTCTCCCTGGCGTCGGGCTCTGCGGGACGCACCGGGAGCGGCCATGAAGATCTGGAGCTCGGAGCACGTGTTCGGGTGAGGGGTCGGGCGGGGAGGGCTCGGAGCGACCCCGCCGCTTCACCGAGCCGTGCGGGGCGAGCCGGGTCCCGCCGGGGTGACGGCGGAAATGGCAATGCTGCGGCGCGGCCGCGGGAGGAGGAGGGAGGCCGGGAACGGGCTCCGGTGGTGCCGGTCCTGCGTCGTCTCGAGCGCGGACGGACCCCGCTCCTGGGCTTCTCCTGTCTCGGGAGCGGCATTCCGACAGGATGGAGTGGTAGAGCTGGCCCCACAGCGCGGTGGCTTGGTGAAGGGCTGGGTGCTTAGGAAAAATAACTTTCACACCGTAACTAAAAATAAATCCCAAACTGCCTATGATATATGTTCCAAGAGGTGTGGACAGAGTGACGGTGTCCCGTAGCCTCAGGTGTGCCGCTGTGTGCCCAACAGCCGGCTCTCAGTAAATGTTCTTTCCATCAGTGCTTTTCTGCATGGAACGCGGTCTGGCCTAACGAGGAAGCAGCAGGGAGAAGTATCGGGAGCTTGTAGCGAGCTGTCCCGGGAGCTGGCTCCCCAGGCCCGTGGCATTCCCGCTCTGGGAATGCCACCGCCGGTGATTCCTCTGCTACAGGTGTTCCCAAGTCTTGAGGCCCGAAGAGCACTAACGTATTTACAAAATATCCCAGATGTGTTGCTCTGAATTTCCTTAATTAGCTCAACGCAGCCGAATTCCTTGCACTGATGCAGGTACTCGGTGCTCCGCTTTAGCACTGGTCTGGTGTAAGCGAACTGTGGTTTCTAGCAGGAAATATCAGGCAGAGGCTGCTCCAGCATGACACAACTCCCGAGTCTGAGTATCTGTCACCTAGGGAATGCAAAAGCTATTTTTATTTGACATTTTCTCATCAAGTTCTGTATTAGAACATCCACGTCTTATGGCGTAATGTGTGTAGGTGTAGGTAGTTAATTTGAATGGTTAATAAAATGTTGTTGTGCCTTATCAGCTCTCTGACTCAGTCCCTTAGGGACATTTAACAGAATTTTGTCATTTTCAGTTTGTGTATCTTCTGTTGATGGAGGTGTAAAGTCACCAAAGATGGAACAAGGAGCAATCCTCCAGCTCTCCTTCTGCTGCAGGAATTGAGGGCTCTTATTTCTCCTGCTTGCACCAGTAAAGCTTTCTGACACTTTTCTTGTTAGAAAAATAACTTATTTTTCCAACTTTCTGTTTGTTCTTGTAGTGCTGTACTGTCAGTGCCTTTCTGTACCAGTCTATTTTAAGACTAAAATAAAATCCATTTAGGGCCCCAAGTGCAACGCCTAAGTACACGTTGGTACCCCTAAGCTTTCTTAAGTTAGATGCCAATTGTTGAATTTTTAAACATACCTTTAAAGGCTTTAAGGATATTATGTCAGGACCGTCAGTAATTCTGAATATAGAAATAATTAGGGACAGAATTTCTCTGTTGGATCAAGTCCATGGTTTCTGTAGCCTCCTCTGTTTCAGAAGGAAATATCTGAAGTACCTGAGAGCTGTGTGGACAGTCTGGCCTTGAGTAGCAGGACTGCTCCAATCTCAGGAATTGGAGGTTATCAAAATTTGTTTTGTAAAAACAGTTCTGAGACAAGCATCCATAAGTGGAATTCATGCTAACAAACTGCTGGAAGCAGTAGTGTAGGTGCAGACATTAGGCTGTGAGCTGGTGGGCTTTCTAAAAATCTGTTTCTTTATTTTGAACTTCCCAATCATCCTTTTTTTAATGGAATTTAATTTCACTTTCCTTTTTTTTTTTCTTTTTTTTTGCTATAAGAAGGAGGAGAAGCTAGTGATTCCCTCTTTAGTTTATTTGGTATGCTTAGAATTACAGAAAAACTTGTGGTGGAGTGGAACTCCTGGAGATCATGTAGTCTAGCTCTCTTCTGCAAGCAGGGCAAGCTTAAGTGTTAGGTAAGGTTGCTTTCCTGGTGGAGTTCTGGAATGAGCTGAGATTCCCACATCTCTGGCGGCACCACTTGGAATGTCACTTGTAGCAGTGAGTGACTGTTGCCCCTTGCCCTCATTTTTCTTAGTCTTGCATTAATAATTCCTTGCTTCAGTCTGGAGAGAATAATTTTTTTTTTCCTTCGGTTTTTGTATCAATATTGCCTTTCCAAGCATAACTGTATTCCAAAGAGACTTCTGGGAGCTGTGAAGCTGCACAGCCTGTCCCATATTGCACAACCTATATCCTGATTTAGTATCACAGGATTACTTGCAATTCAATACAAAATACTTACAGATACTCTCCCCTCTTCCTTCCTCAGGCATCCCTGGGATACAGTGATCAAAGCTGCTATGAGGAAGTACCCCAACCCCATGAATCCCTGTGTGGTGGGAGTGGATGTCCTGGACAGGAGCCTGGATAACCAGGGGAGGCTGCACAGTCACCGCCTGCTCAGCACGGAGTGGGGACTGCCCAGCATTGTCAAAGCCGTACGTTTTTGCACCCTTCGTTCTTTAGTTAGGGTGGGATCCCTTTTATGTCACCCTGTGAGTTGGAGCTGACTTTGAAGTAAAAGCTGAAATTTGTGTGTGTCTGTCAATGCCTTCCAGGATGGTCTGTGCCATGCTCTGTGACTGATACAATCTAGACAATGAAGTCTTGCCACTGATCACAATCCTCTAATATCCATGGATTTGTGTTTATTTGGGGTCACTGAGAACTTGGCACTTTTGTGTTTTAAGGTTCAGTTTGTTTGTTGGATGTTGGTACTTAACATTTTTTTCCCCTTCAGATATTAGGAACAAGTAGAACTCTGACTTACATAGAGGAGCATTCTGTGGTAGATCCAGTGGAAAAGAAGATGGAGCTTTGCTCAACTAATGTGAGTGGTGGCTTAAGAAGTTTCTGATAATTAGTTCTTGAAGTTGGGTGTTTTGCTCTTAACATTTAGATTACAAGTGTAGCTGTGTCTTTCATTGGAGGCAACAATTTACTGGTCTCAATCAGTGTTTTAGATGACTCTTTTTCCCCTCCCTTTTTCTTCTTCTAATTTAGATACTTCATCATCCAACATTTGTGATTCTGCTTTTGATGTAAGATTATTTCTCAGAGTGCATGTAAAATAGTTTGACTTTTAGATGAATGAGTTCTGTCATTTCCAACAAAAGTTTTAATGTGAAATGCCTTTTTTCATAGAATGTGAATGAGGCATTGTGCTATGTTTTGGTATCCTGGTAACTCACAGATCTCAGATTTAACGTGGGCTTGTCTGTGGGGGAGCCTTGTCTCTGTACAAGAGGCCTTGTCCTTCCTGAGTATTAATTTTCTGTCTAATCCAGGTGGTGCTATGGGGGTCTGGAAGAGCCTCTCTTAACCCCTGTCCATAAATCAAACTCAACATGCAGGGAAAACTGTTGGTGCTCTGTCCTGTGAATGGGAACTTTTGATATAATTAGATCAAGGATAGGAGAAGATGTGTCACCCTTTATAGGTCTTTTTATTGACTGTGTTGTGGGTTTTATAGTCTGTGTACAGTATTCTGACGTTGAATTGAGTGCTCTGCTATTGAGTATTGAGTGCTGCTGATAACAGAAAAATGAAAGGTGAGAAGTGAGGATTTCAGCTCTGTTTTTGTTCTTAAGATTACACTCACAAACTTGGTGTCTGTTGACGAGAGACTGGTTTACACACCTCATCCAGAAAACCCAGAAAAGTAAGTAGGGAAATTTATGTGTGTCTTTGTATCTAGGAGACAATTTGTTAGTTTGGTTCAGCTTAGGTGTTAACCTTTCCTTATTGCCTTACAGGACTGTGCTAACCCAAGAAGCAATTATTACTGTTAAAGGCATTAGCTTGAGCAGTTATCTGGAAAGCTTGATGGCAAATACAATATCTTCTAATGCCAGAAAGGTACATCTTTATTCTGTTTTCTCCTCTCTTCCCCACCCAATCACTCTTTCTTTTGAAATAGTAATTGTCAATGGTGTGTGTTGAATGTTAAATTTAATATCTCCAGATTTTGTGTGCAGTGTTTCAGTAGGTTTTTTTATAGAACCTCAGCAACCTGTTTCTAGGAGCCAGCTAGTAGAAAATGTAACTTCACATTCAGCCTTTATAATGTGGATTTTTCAGTTAATACCAGCATATTTTCTGTGCTGCTTTTGTAAGTTGTTCCTGTTCATATCCATCATTGGACTGTCTCCTTGCCTTTGGCTAAAAGTAATTTAGTGTAAGCAGAAGCATATTCTTTGAGGAGGTGAGACTGTGCTGGCTCACCTGGGTAACGCTGCCCTGACTGCTCTGTCCTGTGCTTTTTCTATTTTGCCTGCAGCCCTGGAGCTGCTCTTCAGCACAGGCAGAGCTATGGGAGTGTTTATTCTTGAGCACTTTGTCCTACAGTTTCTTGGGGAAGAAATGGAATTGCTAGAGAAGCATAGGCTGTGCTGCCTAACAGCAGGATGGGTGCTATTGGAGTTTGAGATTTTGTTCTGCTTTGCTGGAGGGGTTCAGCACAGTGGGAATCTGGCCCAGGTAACTCCTGCTATGCCAGAAATCTTGTGCTTTGGCCACCCCTTCATCCTTGTGAGGGATGCTCCTTGACCAGTGTAAGCCAACTTGGTAGGACCAACTAGATGAGAGAGGAGAAAGCCTCCTTTGCCACCCTTCTGTGTGCTTCTCCTAAGGTGAGAGGAAAATTTGTTAAAATCACGGCATGGGGAAGGAGTGATGGATCATTTCTAGACACTGAAGAGTACCTTTACCTAGCTGGGTGCTCTCTGTTTTATGGAAGGTATTTCAGTTAAATTCCAGTTCTGTTCTGATCCGGTTTCCATTTAAAAGTCTGTGTGGAGTGTATATTCTTGAAAGAGGAACAAACCCTGGCTCACAACCAAATTTCAGGCTGGCCCAGAGGTAGCAAAGCATTGTCTAGTTGGCTCATGTGCCAGATCAAGTTAGGCACACTTAAAAATGCTGGCAAAATTCCTCTGGAGGCATTGGCTACATTTACATATCTCTTTTGAAATCAGAGAAACTGTAAATATTTCTTGGTACCTGCTGAGGTGTTGCCTGTGAGAGAGCTTAATTTCTTTTGAAGATTGTTCCGTTCTGCCATTTTCAGGGAAGGCACTGGCTTACAAGCTTCTTGCAAATCAGAAAGATCTTCTTGTCCTGTGTATTTCACAAATACAAAGTCTCTACAGAGTTTGAACTTGGCAGGAATTTGTAATTGCTGTTACCAGCCCTCTCCTTGCTAACCAGTACCTACTGTGCTACTACTGGCTCTTCTTGCATGCTGTGCTTTGCCTCTGAACACCCCTCTTAAACTTCATGACAGTTACTGAAAAATGTTTTGTTGTTCTGAAGAAATAGGAATTTCTTTGCTCTGAGGTAGCAGTGGCAGGTGATGCATTATTATTTTTAATGACGATGAAAAAATCATTTGCTGTTTGTTGTAAATCTTTTTGTGTTACTCTAGGGGTGGGATGCTATTGAGTGGATAATTCAAAATTCTGAGAGCGCTCTAAGCTAGCAGTTCTCCACACCTGCAGTTTGTATTAACTAGTGGTAATGCCAGCATTCTCCTTCTTGGTACAGCATTTCAGCTTTCTAGCCAATATCTGCATGGACTGTTGTCACGTGGATTCCATAAATGACCCTGCATGTCTGTTTCACACACCTTGCATACAGGAATGGCAGAGCTGCTCCTTGCCCTGCAGTTGTGGAGGGTGAGCACAGGCCCAGGCTGGATCCATGAACCAGTGCTTGTGCCACTGGGCAGCCAAGGTGCTGCAGCCATGTGGCACACAGCCTTGCTTATGGCTTGAGGACTGCAGACAGCTAGGGCTGTGAGGAGTCCCTCCACTGAGTGTTTAATCTGGTCTGAGTTTCTGTGATTTCAATATATAAAGCTGGTACCTAGAGAAATTAATAAATTGGCTAGTGAGTGGAATTGGCTTTATAAAAATAAAACAGAACTGTGTTCTTAGGATATAAAATTGATTTATTGAAACAGGTTGCCTAGCAGGGGTAATGTTTTGTTTAGCGGATTTGTATTTGCTTTTCTTCTGCCTGAGGAGTAGTGTTGCCCTTCTGAGGAAATCTGTGCAAAGCTTGAAGCTGTCAGGATGCCAGACTGTTCCTGTTTTTCATTTGTCTTGTAGTTATGTTCATTTCGGTAGTGACTTGTCCCTGCAGTTATAGAGCTATGAACAAATCTGAGTTCAGGGTTGAGAGAACGGAGTGTATTTGCCTCTATGAGACCTCTGTGCAGATTATTTTTCTTCCACTAGTCAGTGTAGCCTGTCCCTGTCATTCCTGTATTGGCTTCTGCTTCAACCAATAAAATTTCCTAAAAAGAAAAATATTCATTTTGCTGCTTCTCCTAGTTAAGAAAGTTGGGCTTTTTACACTGCTTACTTTGAGATTCATATATGCCATGAGTGCTTGCTTTTACGTTCTCATTCCACTAAGCTTTTATGGCTGTTTTTTCTGAAAAGCATCAAGTACAAAGGCTCAGCACTTACCAGTCATTAAGCTCTACCAACAAATCTTCATCTGCAGCGCTTGTCCTGCCAGCCACGTCATGCTGCTGACACCTGCAATAATGAATAACACACCGTGCATGCCTGGGGATGAGTGTGCCTGCTTAATGACTGACTGCAGAACTTGTTGTACAGTATGACACTTTATAGACAGTCCTCTGTCAGATTTTTTCTCATAACTGGGTAGTTTTGTGGCACTTGGAGGCTTTGGATCTAGTTGAGATTTCTAACTTAATTTCCTGTGCAGAATGTTCCTGAAGTCTTCCTTGCCAAAATCATGAGTTTATTCTTAGCTGCCAAATATGGCATATAGTGTAGGCAAGTCTAAGGAGATATACACAGACCTATGTACTCCCAAAAATTGGAGGAAATATCTTGGTGCTCTAGTTGAATGTCATGGATTTTTAAAATTAATTTATCTCATCCACAAAGATATCAAGTAAGACACAATGATGTGATAGTTTCAAGTCAGGGCCTGAAAAGAATCTCAGTGTTTTTCTACTGATTGTTTTCTATGGCCAGGGTGTTTTACCTTCTGACAAGTCTTCTTTGAGCAATATAACAAATGTAACATCCAAGCTGTTGCTGTCTCAGTTCTGTGTGCCTGTGTCACCTCAGGGAGGATATTTAAACCTGACTTTTAAAGGTCCAAATGCCTGCTTACTGAAAGATGATTCCCCCTCCCTGCCCCCCACTTCTCCCTCACTGAGCACTCATCTCAGTTAATTCACAGCTGGTTACAACTTGTTGCTGTGGAGTAGCTTGCCCAGGTCTGGGTGCTTTTATTTGTGCTTTGCTGGCATTCCCAGGTCTTGCACAGCCTGTGGAGAGGTTGGAAATTACTCCCTTCTGAAGAACAGTCACTTTGGTGCTCAAATGGAAGGAGCTCAGAAGTTGAATCATCCCTTCTAAGGTCTTCTATCAGCAACCTGTACTTAAAGTGGACAATTTCAATCGAGCTTTCTTGAACATTATTAGTATCTTTTAAAGACATCTCTGGAACTAGTTAACTTAGACATCCTAGTTCTTGAGGTAATTTGGGGTTGAGCCTAATCTCCCTTTCTGAGCCTTGACCAAGAGCTGAACAATTTATTGTGATACCTGGATGACTTTTCTCAGTTTAAGGACTGCCTGCCAGTGCAGAAGTAGGAATTAGTGTTTATTCTGTGAGTCCTTGGAATATGGAAAACCCAAAGAGAAACAGAGTCAGCCCTTCACTGACCTTTGTGAGTCATCTCAAGAGAGTCTTGAGATAACTGTGCTCCTATTCACAGTAAAACTTTATTTCTTTTAATAGGTTACACTTTGCACTCTGGATCTGGACTTTTCATATTATTCTAGGCTGATGTTTCTAGCCTGGCAAAAAATTCTTGAGGAGTGTGTGGGCTTTCTTCTGACATTCTTTTTTCCTTAGGTTTTCAAAGCTGTTTATGCAGATTCTTGTTCATACTTACTAGTCTATAAAGGACAGCAGCAGGTTCTGGACACTGTGGTGTTTCTGTACACCTTTAATGAACACAACAAAATTAGCACATCACAATTTGGCACACAACTCTGTGCAGAGGAGGCTGTGCTTGTCCTTTCTGTCGATGTCTGCAGAAGGCTTGAGCACTGACAGTGGCTTTCCTGAACATTTATGACTTTTTGGGCTCAAACCTTTATCTCCAGAATTCTGAACTTGGCCAGAGCCATGTGGCTCCCACTTACTGCTCTCCACTCCTTGTATTTCTTATTCTTAGTGGAGTAATAGAGGTGAATCTCTCTAAGTGAAAAAAGACCAAGTCTTCTCCTGGTCTGATCCCATCTGCTTGCTTTGACAAAAGCTGCTATTCTGAGCTTGCAGAGTTCTAAAATCTTGACTTTTGTTTAGTTAAAATATTTCTCTTTCTTGGCTTCATTGTGCTGCTGGCTGCACCTTGTGGTCATTGGGGTGCAGCTGCTACAGAGTCTTCTTCAGGTTAAAGGTTTTTGCCAGGCTTATTGCCCTGGGTTCTCCAGCTGTTACTGAATCACTGGCTGTCAGTTCTGAGCTTGAGACATTCCCGTGCATTGATATAAAATGTGCAGCTCTCAATTAGTCTGATTTAGCTGCTGAAAAGTTGCTGTGTACAAATGTAGAATTCAGTGTGAGTCCGCTTCTGAACTCTAGATAGGTATCAGATCACTTAGCTGCTACTTCAAAGAGCACTGGAAGACTTTCATTGTCCTGGATCTTCTCAGAAACTTTCTCTGTAACTTGGCTAATAAAGCTGAGATTTTGCCATAGTATTATTTGGGTGGTGGGAGCAGCAAAGAGCAAAACCAGCAATTCTCTTAGGTAAGGAAACTTGACTGCTGAATTAGGCCTTGTGCTACTGGCAGCTCACACCAGCACTGCGTTTGCTTCTGGCTTAGGGGTGAAGCAAATGCCTCTGTAGTGAAGTTTCCATAAGAAGATGCTAAGAAATTATCAATATAATCTGGTATCAGACTATGCAGAGCATGGCACTGATTTTGAAACAAGTTTCATGTCTGACAGAGGAAGAACTATAGAAGCATGAGCAGTGGTGGTGTGTCTGTTGTGATCCTAAATCCTGGTGTTTTTCTGGCAGGGCCGGGATGCCCTGGAGTGGGTGATCAGCAAACTAAACACAGAACTGGAAGAGCTGAAGTCCACGCGCGAGGGGATCAAACCAGCCATGGCAGCAGCGTCCACGGAAAAATAAAGCCAAATCTTTGGGTTCACCAAATAAAACCAAGTAACTGACAGAAAAGTCTTATTCTGCAGACTGCTCTGTAGAGCTCCCTCCCAAGGCTGATCTGAAGAGGATTTGTCCATTTGTAAGAATACTGGATCAGCGGAAAAGTAACCTCATCCATCATCTCCACGCAGCTCTTGTTGCCTACTGAAGTTTAAACTGACCTCCTGCAGATGCTCTTTTCATTTAAACAGTTTATGTTTAACACTGGAAATAAAATGTTTAGCACATTCAAAGCAGCCTAAATGTACCTTTTCAAATAAAGGTAGAGGGCATGTTATATTTACACCACCTCAAACTGAAAAGCTTGAAAAAAATGCATGTGTGGGATTAAGGGTTTTCTGTGTGAACTTTTGTTCTGTAAAGGGCTGATAGGTCCTAGAGCACTGAATTTTGTCTGGTTTGTAATCTGATAATGTCTTATGGCCAGTTAAAGGGAACTACATGAGTCAGAACATGATACTGTAGAATCTGATATTTATCTAGAGGATCATCTTGAAAGGCTACATCTTGTGTGGAACTAACTCTTCTTAGGTGCTGCCTGAACATGACACACAGATACTTTACCTCTTAGATGTTTGTATCCAAACAAAGATAAAGTTTCTATTGATGTTAATAGCCTAAAATAGTTTTTCTGGTGGGAAGAATGGTATAATTTATTTTCTTATTTATTAATTTTTCCTCTTTCCTCCCCTCCCTGTGGGGGACAGGGATTACTTGAAGGTGCTGGAAAATACTTACTTATCTCTAAGAAGAGTATTTGTAGGCTGCTGGAATGAAGAGACCGTGCTGTTCCACTGTTCCTTGCTCTTCACATCACTTCTTAACTGAGGGAGAAATTGATGCAATAACCAGAAGAGTTGAAATGAGAAATGAGCAGCAAATTTTAAATCTAAATGATAAGGTTTCGTAAAGAGAAACTTAATTTCCTGAGTGGAGAAAACAAGAGTACAAGAACCACAAATGGACTCTCATTTCTAAATGCTTTCTGTTAACTACTGACTACCAGTGTAACTGAACCTTTTCAACTCTTTTCCTTGTGGGTACAAAATGGTTTTAAAATCGTTTGAAATGCTTCTCATTATCTGGAAAAATACTCCAATAACTGCAGAAACTTTCCTATTAAATATGCATAAATATATATTGGTGATGACTCTAGCCTTGTCTGATGTTTACAGAATTGTCATGTTTGGTCCAGATGTGTTTCTCTGACAGAACCCTCTGTTAGGGCATTTTAACTTATTTCTTGGTATGCACACAAAGTGAAACAAGTGTTGCAAGGATGTTTACTTGTTCAAGTGGCAAGCATGTGCTCAGGAAGCTGTTAAAGAGCATGAGTAACTTCTGAAAAAATTGAAGAGTAAAATGTTGGTCACTGTTTTGATCTGATAATTTTAAAGTGTTTGTAGCCTAAGGGAGTTTTCAGCATTCATATTCTGGTTGGTTTGAAAGTAAACTTTAATGTGGGTGTAACGAAATTATATGATCCTAATGAATAAACCTACTTTAAAAAATATGTCTATTAGTTGAAAGCAATTAAATGAATAGCAGATATTTACATTGGTTTTTTTTATGTGGACTAAAGCCCTTCCTATTTTGGAGCAGAAACTTAGAGCTTGAAGCAGCCCATGTCTGGAAAATAAGGTGGATGGCTTTGGTGCAGGTCAGTTGTTGTCCCCTTTCCAGGAGTGATGTCACTTCCTGGGTGAGGAACGCAGAATATGTTCTAACTCCTGGTGTTGTTCTGCTAGGCTGGGGGGGTGCAGCTATGGCAGAGCTCTGCACAAAAAGAGGGAAAAGTTGGGTGGGGTGTGTCCATTTGGAAACCTGTGCTGCAGCATTTCCGTGAATGCGTGCTGGAGGGTTGGAAACATGACTGTCAGCAAGGGTGGGAAAGCCTTTGGAGAGGCTCCTGTGTTGCTTTGGTATGGGAGAAGAGTTGTCTAAAGCTGCTCCTTGCATCAGAAATGAAATATTTACTTAGTGTTGTCTTAGGCTGGCTGACTTGTGCATGGCGCTTCCACAAAGCCACCACAGGCTCTCTGGAGCCGAGCTCCTCTGCCACACCCTCGGGTCGGTGCCAATTACACATCAGGTTCCCGGATTACTTTCTTGACACTTTGTTTCCTTCTTGCAGGAACTAATCCCTATTTGCTTCTTTCCCTAGCTCCTTTCTGTTTTGTTCCTCCCTGGTTTTGGGCTGCTTTCACTCCACCATTTCCTCCCACTTAAGGAAGTATATGACTAAATGCTTGGTTTTCCAATCTGTCTGCTGCTCCACCTGCCAGGCATCAGCAGCTTTCCTACTCGTGCTCAGTCCTCTCCTGCTTTTCTCTAGGAGAGTGGGGACACTTTGGGTAGGAAAAAGACAAATTTCTTCTGGAGGCCTGTTCCTTCATTTAGCTCCCTCTCATCTTAGGGGTAGGTTCCGATTGTGCATCCATGGGATTGTTGATCTTCCTGTGGCTGCTCATTTTGCCAGTGTGTACAAAGGACCTTGCAGTGGGTCACACTGGAGCCAGGTAGGTGTGACGGTGTTTGCAGGGGTCTTAGGATGAGGGAAGAGAGGAGGATCTGACTCCATGTTTCAGAAGGCTTGATTTATTATTTTATGATCTATATTATATCAAAACTGTACTAAAAGAATAGAAGAAAGGATTTCATCAGAAGGCTAGCTAAGAATAGAAATGATAACAAAGGTTTGTGACTGACTGAGACAGTCCATACAGCTGGGCTGTGATTGGCCATTAATTAGAAACAACCACATGAGACCAGTCACAGATCCACCTGTTGCATTCCACAGCAGCAGATAACCATTGTTTACATTTTGTTCCTGAGGCCTCTCAGATTCTCAGGAGAAAAAATCCTAAGTAAAAGATTTTTCAGAAAACATCATGGCTACAGGTAGGCTCCAGTGTTCAGGAGATGAAGTGGTTCTTAATTTCCCACAAGCTTTCCTGGGCAGTTTTTACCCTGCTCTCTGTCCTTATTGTTGGCATATGGGGCTTCAATCCTTCTCCCTTGGCTATGTGGCTGGTCAGATCGATGGGATCTGGTGGCATCTCTAGCTGTCTGTGCTGTGCTGATTTTGAAGCATCTCAATTCCCATTCCAGTTCTTAGACTGTTACAGACTGAGCTTGAGGCAAAGCAGACTTGAGGCAAAAAAACTTCCTGCCTTTGGAATTGTTTATTTTCATTGCTCCCTAGAGAAATTTCTCCATCTTTCTTTACTGGAAATGGCTAAAAAATATTTCTGAAGTTGGTTTTATGTCACATGCATTGGCTGAGGCTTCTCAAAGACAGAAAGCTGCATGTGAGGGAAAGTGTTAGGCTGCTTGTGGGAGCAGCAGAGCGCAGCTTTTTGGACTGCAGCAGGAGGAGGAAAAGGGATATGTAGGAGGAAAAAATGTGTAAAGCAGAAATGCTGTAAAGTCAGTGCTGATTTACTTGGAGGGATCTTGAAGTGCTGGGGCCAAGCAGAAAAAGCTCGGAGCTTGTAACTATGTTGATTAATAGGCAGCAAGTGCCATCGTGAGTAAGAATTCTGCGCTTTGAAAGTTGAAAGTGGAACCGAAGTTGGGTTTTGTGAGCTGTGAGAGGGAGGTTGTGTACAGCAGTTGTTCAAGCTGCAGTTCAATGTTTCTCAGCTGCTGGGTTGCAGTTCAAGTGTGTGATGTGGGGAAGTGGTTGGATTTTAGGAATTTGATGCCAGCACATCAGATCTCCACGCTGGATAGAAGTGTGGCTGCTCTCTCTGTCCCTACAGCTGTGTCACACATGCCTGCTGTGGAGGGCAGGAGCTGGGAAGAGCTGGTTCCTGACTGCAGGGGGAGCAGCGAGGGCAGACAGCAGCGGTGGTTCCCCGAGCGGGGCAAACTGGGCACGGTGGTTCTTGGCCCTGAAGGACTTTAAGATGTTGAAGATCCCACACTCAAAATAGACTGGCTTCTGGTTGATGTGTAGTTGTTGTGCTGCTGCAGGCTCATGTTAGCAACAAAAGTATCGACTAAAAACATCATAATCAAATGGTCTGGTGTGTAATTAATTTGGTTTGTTTAGACTTAATTTGGCCTTGTGCCAGTGTGAGTCTTCCATGCTCGCCCATGCTTCTTATTTCTTTTCCCCCATCAGGTCAGCAGGCATGCTGGAGGAAGGGTTGTATTTGTTGGGACAACAGGCAATCCTAGTGAAAGCTCCCATATTTTTTGAAACTTTGCTTAAAGTAAGCAAAGGCATTGAGCTGCAGGGGGTGGTGTCAGAAACTGCTGCAGAGCACAAACTGGGCACTGATGTACTGACAATGTAACAACCTAGCACTGGGAAAATGACCAGCCATGTTCCTTGATGAGACACTTCCCATTCAAATCCTCAGGGGGAGCAGTGGTGGGTAGGCAACACCATTCCTGCTGCTGCGCCTCCCTAGACTGAGCCGCGTAGTGTCCATGTACCCTGTGGTGCTATCCAAAATAAATGCCATGTGCGGTTTAAAAAAATCACTTCTGGGTGTGACTGTGGTAATATCTAACACGCTGTTGGTTTTCTGAGAAAGCTGCAGAAAAGCAATTTCCATTAGTCTGTGCTGGGTAGGCAGCAGGATGCAGTACCAGTCTCCCTGGAGCTTGCTGTAAGCCACACACTGCTCAAAAGCTCTGCTGGGGTCCTCTGGGCCTGGGCTGGTAACTGCATTTGGGACTGGCAGCTGCTCCATTTTGCATTAGAACAGGAAAGATTCATCTAAAATCACTAGCCTTGACTTGTAAATAAGACTTTATTTATCTAATAAATTACCTTCTCACCCCACCAACACTACCTGCCACCTTTGAGTATCATGCAGGTTATGCACTAAGCCTTTTAATCACAGCTCCAGGGAGCAGGTCATGCTTTCACTATGGATTTGTTCAGTGAGAAGGCATTTCTGTGAAACACAAGTTCTGTCCTTTTAATTTTTCCATAACTGAGGTGACTGAGGTATGATTCTCATTTTACTGGAAGACACCTGCAAGTGAAATGATCAGTAAGGGCTCCTAATGTGGTGCCCTGCTGGTACAATACCTTCTCTTTTACTTTGCTATAATTTTGTTTCTGACCTTGCTAAGATCTGCAGCAGCTAAAGCTCAGAGCTCTGCCTGGCCAAACAAATGTGGAACACAGCCTTGCCACATGTGCTCTGTAGGAAAGGGTGCCCGTGGTCTTTACAGTTCCCTCAAGAAAGTGAGAGCAATGCAGTAATTTTAAAGAGTTTTAATTAGTAATGCATGGACAAGAAATTGCATTTCAGTACCACATAACATGGAAACAAGCAGGAGACAGTTCTGTGGCCCTTGTGGGCCTCTTGCTGTTAGAGCTGATGCCCCTGGTGTCCCTGAAGATGCGCAGACAGTACATGCACAGTGACAGCACAGAAGCAGGGGGAGCTCAGAAGGGAAGGGTTTGTGCTTTAGGCCTGTTCATGTCCAAAAAGTGCACCTCCTGTTTGAGATATTTTTTTTCTTTATTAAAGAAGGGGGTGAGGGAGATGGAACCAGCTTTAACAGAAATACAATTCAAAAACCCTTCTCATGATCTTATTTTGCTTTTGAGTCACAGGTAGTGTAACCACCAGCCCTTCAAAAGGAACATGCCCACCTTAAATGTCTCAGCTGAAAATGGGCCTTGAGAGTGCTGCCTCTCTATAATCTGTGCCAGCTGAACTGGTGCTTATTTCCACTAAACTTTGGGAGCCCACCTCCTGCAGGGCTTACATCAACTCATGCCCGTGTCCTTTAATTCTAAATTTAGCAGATTTCTGAAATCCAGTTTAAAAAATCCCACACTGTCTGGCCCAGGGCCCATCCTGCAAAAGCCAAAGCATTGCTGGCTCCCATTTCTAAGCACTGGTGTCACTGGTTAGAGAAATGCAGAGAGGACCTGAAGCCTAGTGGAAACACCTTCAGCTGCATCAGAGGGACCAAGAATATGGTTTTTTCATACTGAGCCTCTTATGGGTTGTTTTTTTTAAAAATCAAATATATAAATAATCAAACAGTATATCAATAATCCTTTTTAGCTGTGAGTCTACAGTAGCAGTCTGGCACCTTGAAAAATTATGTTTACAAGTGTATTTTTTAATTAGCTATAGTAAGGCATGTTCCGAAGGGGCTGTTCCAAAGGGCTGTTCCAAAGATGTAGAAATGTTCTACAGAACCCATCTCGCTGCCCTGTGCAGACAGCAGCAGCTCCTGATACCTCAGGACACAGAGCCTGGACTGCCTCACATCTGACACTCAGTTCAGGCAGGCACTGCCACTGCAGAACAGCCTGACCAGGGAAGAAACTGGAATGTTACTG
Source organism: Ammospiza nelsoni (assembly GCF_027579445.1). Classification (NCBI taxonomy): domain Eukaryota; kingdom Metazoa; phylum Chordata; class Aves; order Passeriformes; family Passerellidae; genus Ammospiza; species Ammospiza nelsoni. Next base: position 101,132,044 of record NC_080633.1, on the reverse strand, counting down.
AATTGATTTATTGCAAATAAACAAACTAAGCTACTACTGCATACAATCTGATGCCTGTTTAGCTCCTTCTCCTGATTACACCCCATGACATTTGTTGAGCGCAGACCTACCATAGAAAAATTCATTCACAAGTCTTTGCTTGTCAGAGTATTGTCAAGTTTCATCTCTCTGGAATTTGTTTCACCTGGAAGTAGGGCTAATTGTTTTCCAGTACTGAAAGCAGATGGAAACTTGCACTGCAGGATCCTTTCAGCTCTGACACTGAGCACTCAGCTCTTCAATAGCAGCTCTCAAAATTCTTTAAACAGTTTGTAACCACTTTGAAGTGTCATTTTGCAGCTGGGGACTCTGGGACACAAAGCAGCTCACAACATGTGCCAGGGCAGCTGGGCAACATGGGCAGCTCTGGGATTTTTCAATGTCAAGGTGAGGGAACAGGGAAGGCCCAGGCTGCAGGAGCTCACAGGTGCTGCTCAGCACGGGGGTTCTGTGCTTTGTGTGTCACATCAGGCTGAGCTAATGCCCCTCTGTCATGGCTCTCTGAGAAGGAAGTTCTGGGGAACAGTAATTACAGGTACCCAAAAAGTCTGAAACACAATAGTAAAAATCAGACAGAAACAATGAAAGAGGTTTCTATAGCTGGAACATTCTCAGACTGGCCTTAAAATACACATATACAAAAGAAGAAATAAACCGGAGTAGCTCCAAGTTATCAACATGGCAACAGTATAAAATTTTCTGGTAACATGAACATAATCCATGTGCTGTAGCACCAGAGTGTAGAGTTGCAGCACCTTTCTCTCATGCCTGTGTGCTGTCACTGTTTCACAGATGAGACTGAGCTGTAAGACAGTAATTACAGTGTAAGCTGTAATTCCTAAGAGTTGTGCAGAGCTGCTGGATGAAGTAAAGCAGGAAGGCAGCAATCAGGAGTTTAAAGCTGGAGGTTCTAAATAAGTTTTAACCTATAGAGCATGCAGCCAGTAACGAACCAGGGAAGCTGATGCTGAACTTGACTGGGGAAAAAGGGATGCTCAGGAGAGAAGAGAGAACAATGTCAGAGTTGTGATAAGAATGTTCTCTCCACTTCTGGTTTAAAAATGAAACCAAATCCATCAAGAACCTCTCCAAAAGACTGTCAGCATTTCTGTCCCAATGATGAGGAAGGGATGGAGATTTCCCAAAGCCTGTATTACATGCAGGACAAATGTGCTGCCTCAGGTACAGCCTGCCAGCATTGGAAAAAGCAGCACACTGGTAACAGAGGGAGTTGGCTGCAGATGATGACAAGGAGTTAATCACATCACTGGGGTTACACAAGCAGTTTTTATTGCTATTCTAAAGGTACTTCGACAGGTTTTCATCCCTTCATGCGGCCCAGCCAGTGTTCAGCTGTTATGCAATCATTTTTGTTAACGATTCTTTACCAAAAGAAATATCTGACTGATCTTACAAAACTATAAAAGCATGAAAAAGAGAGAGACAGAACCTTTAAATCAGCTTCCCCATGAATAATTAACACAGACAAAGGTTATAATGGAAAGACATTTTATTTTTACCAGGTAACACCCCTCCCTGTATAAAGGAAGTAATGGAGAAAGGGAAAAAAAACCCCAACAACCCCTCAAAACACTACTGTCACCATGAACACTTGAAAGATCAGGTCTGAGAGCTGCAGCAAAAGCCTGCTCACATCTTTCATCACCACCGTGAGGCAGAGCTGGTTTTGCATTCCCCACAACCAGGTTCACATATAAAACAAGACTGATGCTGCCAGAGGCATTTTTAGTTCCTTGGGTCTCTTATGATAAACTTTAACAGACCTTGGGCATACTAATAAAGCTAAAAAAACCCAAAGAAAATAATTTTAAAATTCGTGGAACAGAGTTCTCTGTGCTAGTGCCACATTCTTTTCAGCAGTAATTTGCTCTAAGATGTGCAAACTGTATTAGGGGGCTGAAAGCGTTAACTCTAATAAAAGATAACAGCCAACACACATATAAATAAGACTCGTTTCCTTTTTAAAACATCATGGGAAATTCCATTCCCATTGCATGATTGATGGAGACTTCCTAAATATTAATAAATATATTACAGATATTTACAAGCTTCTGATTTCCCCCTCCGACGCTGACGTGAAGCTCAGCCCGTAACTAGGACATGCTGGGCAGCACCACGGGCTGCTGGGCCAATGGCTGCAGTGCATTTGGGATGCTGGTGCAGGCAGGGAGGAGATGGAAAGCTAAAAATAGCCCCCTCTGCAGAGCCAGGCAACCAGCGAGCTGAGCTCCTTCAGGCTTCCTGCGACCAGCCAAGCCGCTGCTCCTCCGCTCATGGAATGAAATGCTGGGATAATGTGGAGCAACTGTGCCAGGGAGGAAGGGATGGAGCCAAGGGAGAGGCAGCCCTCCACACTGTGTCCTCTGGAGCCTGCCACAGCACGTGTCAGCAGCTTGGAGGGTTTTCCCAGGGAAAAAGGGAGGTTGTCTGGGCCCTGGCCCATGGCAGCAACGGGGAGCCATCTGTACAACCACTGCATTGTTTTTCAGTGTTTGTGCCCTGCTCAGCACAGGAGAGCCTGTCCTGAGCCAGGGACTTGTGGGACTTCAGGGCAGGCACAGGCTGGATCACAAAGCTCTGCCACTGCCCCAGAGCCACCCCCAGACACTGCCAGAGTGGGGCAGGGCACAGGCATGAAAGACTTGTTTGCCTTCACATGCTCAGGAGCTACTTAGTCCTTCATCCTGCCTGCTCTACAACATCCCAAATACCTCTCCAAGAGGAAAATAAATGTGCTGGATGCCCTGCACCTCGGTGGCCTGAGGACACCAGGGAAGCAGACTGTGAGCAGAGGACCGTGCAACTGAAACATGGCCTGGACATCTCCATGAAAAAATCCTGACAACAACAGGGCAGATGCAAAGTGAGATTTCCTGCATTTGTTTCTGTCTGGTTCCCCTGGTGCACTGTGCAGCAAACACACAGCCTGGTTTTGGCACAGAAACAAGACAAAGTGCTGATGTGACTGAGATCAGGCAACACTTCCAGCAACAGCAGAACCTTTCCCACCAGCCAGCCTGTGCTGCTCCCCTGCAATCCTACATCCCTATCCCATGCCAGTACTCCAGGTGTCGTAACATGCAAGACACTTTTCCAGAGGCACCATGAGGAGAGGGCTGTGCCACCTGACCTTAAATGGGACAGCAAGGAGGGAGAGTTAGCACTGAGCCCTGCTTTTCCTGTTTGCATTGGTTCAGAAAAAAATAGAAACTATTTCAATAAGCCCTACATATGTGAGAATTCTCATTTTCCAAGGGGGCTTTTAAGAAAAAAATAAGGATGGCTGACTCCCTGGGAAGGTTTACAGAGACTTTTGCATGTGCTTTTCAAATCAGCCTAAAAGAGACGATATGGATGGCTGCTCCAAAGGCTGCCAAATGGGAGCCAAGCAGCCCTGGTGCCTCCCAGCCTGGGCACTGTGCCTTGCCAGGGCCAGAGGGGCAGTCTGCCTCTTGGGCTTTTTGGACAGAGGAAGCTGTTTTGCTTAATACACCTTTAAAATTATGTTATGGAAGTCCAGTCCCAGCTACTTTGGAGCAGTTCTGAGGTATCTCTCATTAACTCGAAGAATAGAAATGTTAATAAATAGATCTGAAACTTTTCTGCTATGTCATTCTATAATACACTGCTATATAGATATTAAATATGCCTCAGGGTATTAAAAAATTTATGAAAAAAGTTACAGTAGTTGATTTCAAGTATTAATAACTTGGCTATGTTAGCTTGTTTTTAAATACCAAAAAGATCTGGCCCCAGATTATTGACTAAACTCTGGCTATGACTGAATTAAAAAAAAAAAAGTATTCTGAATGTAAAAAAAAGTGCAAAAAAGCATGAGAAGTCAGTTAACATTGTAAAATTGTTGAAACTTTTACACAATTAGTCTAGCACTCCCTTGTGAGTGAATTAAAAAGGGGGAAAGAATGAAAAAAAGATTAAAGAAAAAAAAGAGATTGCTCCCAATCTGAGAGAGCACTGTCCCAAATTTCAGCCGAACACGAATTTTTACAGCCAAGTTATAAACCCCAGAAAAAATGGGGTTACAAGTGGATATGCTGTCAGACAGAACTCTAGCAGTATCTGTGTGCTCCATTATAATACAAATTTACACCTTACTCACTGCTTTCTCTGAGTAACCACAAGAACAATTTTACAGGTATTCAGTTAAAATTAGAAGCCTCCCTTATTTCCCGTCCTCCCCATAAACTGTACAACTTTGTCTACTACTAAAATTCACTGCTACTAGTAGTCATTATCATACATTCAAGATAGAAAGTGAACTACTAAAACCTGCTCAGGAGTCACTCAGAAGGACACTAAGGCTTAAGAAGTACAGCAGCTCAGGGGTACGACCGACCACACGGGCCAAGAGCTTTGTCACCTGCTTTGCCCCAGGACACTGACACTGCGGAGTCCCGTGCTGAGCCCTGATCTCAGGGCAACCAAATGGGTCAAAGGAAGATGGATCTGACTGGAGCTGCTCATGCTGGGTGCCTGCTGCGTGTGAGCATTCCGAGGGTGGGAATGCAACAGGACCTACTGTTTGCTAGTGTGCTAACGCTGACACTGTGCTAGATCTGGTTCCCCACCAGACACCTGCTCTCAGCTCATCTCCTGAAAAATGATTGAAAGCATGGTTAAAAAAAGAGTGAAAGCGAGAAAAGGCTTTCTTATTTTGATGCACACGTACAAAAGAGGCAACAATTTCCAACTGTTGATGTCTCCCAGTGCAAGCAGCTGCCCCGTCATGTATCGCCCTGCACAGATCCCAGCACAGCTCTGTGTCTCTGGGAGCTGCTGGAGCAGGAAACCCTGTGACTGAAGGCAAACCCAAGCCAGTCAGGTGGAACAAAGCAACGGGGTGACGATCCAGACCCAGTGACCTGGCTGATGGATGATGACCTGGTGGAGCTGAAGCAAAGCAGAAGGCACAGGCTCAGACCTCGTTGATCGTCCTTTCCGAGGGGCAGTACTCCGAGGTTCCTGCTGAGGACATGTAGAAGGATTGCGTTTTCCTTTTTAACCTGGCTCGCTTGTTGGCCAGGGACAGGCTGCGCCGGCTTGAGTTGATGATTTCTGAGATGAACTTCTTGCAGTCCACACAAACCTCCATTGTGCTCCAGTCCTCCATTAATTCTTTGGGAAACTCTTCATGCGACTTATCTACAGACTTGGACCTTGAGGTCAACCTGAAAGGCAAAAGAGCAGGATCTGTCACGTTATCTGTCAGCTTGGCTGCAGGCCCTAGAAAAAATCACATCAGAAAGGTCTGGATTTAAATTTTCCTTCCTTCTGTCCCAAATTGCTCCAAAAACTGGAGACAACAGCTTCTGCCTGGATTGGTAAGGTTGCAGGGTCACTGACTGAGGGTGTGTGTAACATTTACATCCTGGCAAAAACAATCTTCCTAGTAACTAAAAATAGCTGATGTTTTTGGCTAATCTACACAGCACCATAGCAATGGTGATCTATGCAGAGGTTTATACAGCAAATTCCCTCAAAAAGGAGCATTTCTTTTATATTTGATTAGCCTTGAAAACCATCCATGTATAAATTATAAAGCCAACAGATAACTTCATAATATTAAAATGAAAAAATTACAAAAATTTGAGTAAGAAAAATTAGGGGGAAAGAAGATAAATCTGTGCACTAGATATCATTTAATTCTCAATCAGTGGGTGATTTCAGCCTGTAAGATTTATCTCCAAAGAGTCCATTCACACCAGAAAAAAAAAAGACATGTTAAGGATATTTTCTCAGAGGTCCTACAGAAATACAGTCGTCCCAGACTCATTATTTTTCAGCTGGAATGTGAAAAAGGTTTAAGACACTGTTAGGTTGCTATTTCTGTAAATCAAAGCAATGACTAGAAGAGACCTGGCTTTTCAGGTATCAGGAAAGTTACTACAGGCATTAGAAACATGGCCAGCTACAAAACAGGTGAGCAGCATGTTCATGATTGATAAGCCAGCATGAAACATTTGGGGAACATTTGCAACAGACACAAGTGAGGCTGGGCTGTCTCTCACCTGCTCCGCAGGGAATGGTGGTGACTGGTAGAGGGTTTCTCTGGCCTCATGAAGCTTTCTCCCCTTTGCAAGGTTGAGGGTCCCAGGGAGAAGATGGGGAGGGTGGAGTATGGCTTCGATGGCAGCCGCATCTGTTGGGGACAGCACAAGGCACGTGCAGCATCATTACAAAGGTTGCAGCTTTTTAGAAAGGCTCAAAACAGAAGTTTGCTTACTTACTTTTTTGCAACACTGTGAGCATACAGGCCTGTGTAAAAAACAAGAGCATGAATCAGTCCATTGGGAAAAATTATGCTTAAATCAAGAATAAGGGATTTCAGGAGATAGAAACCTGCCCCCCTCCATCCTCCTCTTAAACAAACATATTTATTTTTAAAGCTTCTTCAACACAGTAACTTCAATCAGAACGTGAAGCCAGAAGCAAGGAGAAATGCTGAACAAGAATGGCACCTAAATCAAAAAACAGGGGAAAAAAAGAAAAATAAAATGGTTTTCCTCTAAAGAGACCTCTTCTGGTAAGTGAGACCAAAACTCAGTGATGACATAGATCTTCTGACTTATTGTCTCACTGTTAACTTAAAATTTATAATTTTGCCTGCAAATATTCTTCTTGCATTTCCCCTGCCTCAATACTCCAAAAAAATTGCCCAAAAATAAATTGCCTTGAAATGTTTTCCCCAAACACAGAGGTTGTAGAACTGTTGAGTGGGGAGCCTGAGTAAATTCCATGTTGCTTTCTCAAAAGCATTAAAAAAAAACAACAAATGTTTCTCTCACTTTTAGTCAAGAGTTTCAGTCCAAGGAAGCAGTTCAGTCATTTACAAATGAAATGTTTCTGCATACTTTTTTGTTTTTTTTTAACACAGACTGTTAGAGAAATAAACCAAACCAACATTATACAGCAAAAATTTTTGAGGGTTTCTGATGTATAAATCGATCATTTTTCCTATGAAATTGTACTAGTTTATTAACAGACATAAAATATTTACCTCTTGCAGAACTGACAAGTGTAAGACCAGGTAAAGAAAGAAAACCTTCTTGTTCGACAGCAAAAGCAGAGCTGGAGGAAGAAGAACAGAGGAATGCAGAGTGTTAAGCACAGTCACACACAGTGATGACTTCACTGACCAGTTGCTGTTGGCAAGGTCACAGTGGCAGGGCTACATCCAGTTCTGGGTCTGTACTTCTAAGATGACATTGAGAACAAGGTCCAGAACTGTATCTTCATATATTTAGAATTAAGCCTTTAATTGTTTTGCCTAAATTAATACTTGCTCATTAACTAGATAACTTTGGTTAGAAATAAAAGCAAACAATTTTAATAGTGGGGTAAATTAATTAAATCCTCAACCTACTTTGAGATTTGAGAAAAGCTCATTACTAAGATTTATATGTCATGACAGCAGGCAACAGCTGAATCTAATGAATGACATTATAAGATTATTGTTCCTCTGCCTGAAATGTATTAAACCTTTAAAATAAATCTGCACATTAGACACAGGTAGGCCTGTAGATAAAATACACAGTGAAGTCAAAATAGGCTTTTTGAAGGTGTCCAAGAAGCACAGATTAAAAGTGGGAGAAAAGGATGCTGCTTCTACTGGAAGTACCAATCTCCAATCTGCAGTTTACAGAAAAATGCATTAGTGAAGGGGTCTCTAAAATTAAACCTCCTCCTGGTTGCATCACTTCTCTGAAGGCTTTAATTCCCTCTATGCTAGATAGTAAGGGTTCACATATGAAGAACTTGTAGTTTTCTGTTGCTATCTGTAATTCTATTTTCTGGAACAGAAAAGGTAACCAAACCTGCGGAAGGCATGGGGACAGAAATCACCTCAGTCAATGAAGTTCAAACCAGACACATAAAGATACACTCTGATAATTGCAAATGTTACTGCATTTTAAAGGCAATCCTAACAAAAAAGGTGTTTCCATGAAAAGTTTTGATGTTTCTGGACATCACCCCCCTAAATGCCACACATTTAGGGGGATGTTTGGTGGATAAGTCTCTCTCCAACAGAGAGTAAGAAACAAATGTGTAAATGGGAGGTTTGTGCAACTGGTCTCTCTCAGTACCCTTCAGAGCCTCCTCAGACTGAGCCCTACCTTTCCTTTCTTGAGAGCAGTGTAGACATCTTTATATTGCTGGTACTTCTCCAGCTCGGCCTTCACAAGCACCTGACGGATGTGCATGACCTCCTCCACTGTCAGAGCCAGACATTCCACGGGGTAACAGAACTCCTCCTGGAAGCCAAAAACCCCATATTATTTCAAAGACAAATGGCTTCTTCCAGAGTTCAACTTAGACAACCAGCCACCTGGTTAGTAACTCCAGAAACAGGGGGTTTCTCCCATCAAACTGGAATAGCACTGGCTCATTCATGGGCATCACATGAGTCTCAAACCACTGGAAGCTGCATAAATGTGATGTAAATGATTTTATGTTCAGCCTTCACAATGATGACAGTTTTCTTCATCTTTCCTCCTCAAATCACTTGACTCTTCTCTCCATTTGTCTTTTATTGTGAACATTTGTTTCAAGCCAATCAACATTCAGATTTATAAATTGAAAGGGAAAATGAAATATGGTAGATGACATTATTTTATGTATACTGTTTGAGGTATACATCAAATAATTTCTCTCAGACTTCGCGATGCCCAGAGTGGCCAAGGAAAGTTGTTAGTAGCCCATTCTAGCAAAAATTTTTATTCAGTGGTACCACATCTTAGTGCTCACATGATCAGAATCACACCAAGACTACAAAAACTTATATCAGCTCAGGCAGAAAAGTTGTCCTTTCTGCCCCAGAAAGTAACAGCAGCAATTTAAGCTTTACAGAATAATGCTCCAGTATCAAGTAGGTGAACTGGTTAGCCAGTGTTGCATTATAAATGGTAGAGACTCAAACAGAGAATTAACAGCACAACTTTCCACTTACAAAATTTTGAATTTGTTCTGTGTTGCAGCATTTAGGAGAATATTGCGTGCAGAATTCCTGAATTTGGTACCAGGGAATAAAAAGCACCAACCCAATTTGTAATTCAGCCCAGTAGTTGATTATACATTTCCAAAAGAAAGACAGAAACCTCTGTGGGAACTCCCATTGCTTAATGCTTAGTGAACCTTTTCAGTCAGCCCAGAGGGGCTACTGTGCAGTAATGACAATGACAGGCACTGCTCTCTGAATAAACGAAGGAAATTTCTCCTGCATACACAAAGACGTGGCTGACAGTTTGGAGATCTCGTTTACAAATTGAAGTGATGAATCGGATTAGTACGGAAATGCTCCATTTCCATGTACTCAGAGTTCTGTCTTTCCATCAGATTAAAAAGAAAATCCTTCTACATTGCAGACCTGGCAAACATTAGCATTTAGGAACCACCACATTTTTAAAAACTGTTGTCTTACCTATCTAGAAAGGGAACACAAAGAAACTTCACTCTGTTTAGGGTACCCCACAAAAGACCAGAATTGAGTTAACTTTGTTAGATTTGCCAGCTAAACCTTTGGGATATGGAAAACTAATTTTCTGGAAAAAACAAACTGTATCAAAAGCAGCTGCAATTTGCTCTAAGGTGTAAAAGTGCACAGCCAAAACAAAGTATCTTCTGTTCCTTATGAGCAACTTTACAGCTAACCGGCAGCTCTCAGCATTTTGTTCTGGGTTCTTCCCATAGCAACTGCCTTGTTATGGGGAGGCACGGCTGAAGGCTAGGGCGGCACGGGAGAGGAAGTGGGTGGGAAAGCGGGATGCACACAATGCCAGCAAACCCCCCAGTCTGCATCCTGGGAGACTGAGGGAAACTATCCGAGGTGAATGAGCTGACTGAATGCTTGCAATCAACCAGAGCTTTAAGTCCTTTAGAAAGACATTTCTTACTTGAAGCTCTTCCTTCCCCCTCATGAACGCCCATTCCTTTAATTTACAGAATGATGACGTCGGGGAATATTGCTCCTTTGAAGAAATTCTGTGGATCTGCTATAGGTGTAGAGCACGTACTAGGGAATAGTGTGGGCCTGTTGTTGTACCAATCAAAATGAATACCATTAAAATAGAAATAGCCATCAGGCAGCAGGGGAAACATAGAAAATATTCACATGTTTAAATGCTAATGTTTTAATTCCAGTGGTTACACAAGGACAACAAAATGTTAATGCAACATTAAATGAAAGATAAATAATCAGTTTTCAGAAAACTGCTTGGGTTTTTTTTTTTCCCTTTTCAGAATATAAATAAGTACATAAGAAAATATTTTTTCTACACTACCTCTAAGGCATTGAAATTAATTAAATTTTGCTAAGCACTGGCTAAACTTCATTGAACAATGATGCTTTGGAGTTACTGCTCAAACTTCAAACCTGCACCCAAATTCAGCAGCTCCAAGTGAGAGTACTCTCTGCAATACTCGCATATGACAGAACATGGTAAAGACAAAATGTGGTTTGAATGGTCTTGATTTTCCAGAATTACACTCAATACTCATTTTAATATTAAACACAAGCCAATATGCTTATTTTTAAAGGGGAAAAAAAATATTATTTGCAAATACGATTTTGAACTTGAATTGTCCGTGATCCTCTTGGGGACTGGCTTAACTCTGACTATGCAATCATTTTATAAACACTATACCTTAAAGTGTGTATGTATAATTATTTTATGCAGGAAAAGCAGGTAGTAAGGCTTGCATACCCATCATGTGCTTTGTAGGTCATTCTCAGTGTACACACACCTAACAGTTCTGATGACTAACACATTTTTACTCTAATGTATTCCTTCTTCTCATTAAAGGATGTCACTAGACATTCAAATGAGTTGCATTGGTAAATTGCAAAATGAATGCGCGCCAGAGTGGCCTCTAAATTCTGCAATTCACAATTAGTCAGACACTCTAAACTCTTGCTCCTTTTGCAGACTAAAAGTTTCTAAAAGGTCAGCTCAGTGTATCTCAACTATAAACTCTCCTACAAGAGGGTTCACCCTTCCACTTATTGGTTGGGACAACAAAATGAAGGAAAAATTAAATAATTCATGTTCAGTTAACATAGGGGTAAATTAAATACTTTTTATTTCCAGTGGCTTTGCCTTCCCTGATAGATGGATATGAGCTATTTTGCAAGTTCTGATACACAAGTGTGCTGAGGACCAAAACAATATATAGGCTTTCAAGTAAAGCAGATTGCAAATGCCCTCCCATTCTACATAGTGTACCTTGGGAGAAACATAAAACCTCATTCTTTTAAACATAGTCCAAGGATCACAATAGTTTTGCTGGATTTTTGCTGCAGGATCTTCATGTGCTGTAATATTTAAGGTCTGTCCCATTGATAATCTGGTGATGTTGCATTTTTAGTTTGCTGTCCTTTCAGAACTGATTTCTTTTCCCCGTGAGGTGATTGAAGACACACAAATATCCTACACACATTGAAATCAAAGTCAATCAGGTGCAATGTCCCAGCCTAAGCTGTAATTCTTGCCACAGCTGAGGAAGTGCTCCCCTAGGAGGGAACATGCTGGTGAAGGTGATTTCCAAAGCCAGCAAAAAGAGGCAAACCTTTGCGGGTTTCCACCTGCTGGCAAAAGCTCTCTCACAGAGATAGTACATAGCCCCTGCCACCCCACACATGGCTGCTTCAACGGGATGAGAGCTGAGCAGAGAAGCTGTTTGCATAGTTGAAAAAAGTGGTCTGAAAGTCATCCTTGGAAATAAACTGGTTATCCTAGGAACCTGAACAATAGATAGGAAGCAGAGAAGCGAATGCTGTGTATAAATGAAACCATTAGCTTTGATCCTCTGGGTCATGAAAAAAAAAAAGATAATAAAAATAATAATTAAAAAAGCAAACAGACTGCAAAAGCACCCACAGGTAAATCTCAGGACACTGAATAGATCTCACTGATTAAGCACCAAATCAGCTCACTACAGCAACCACCAGGGCTGACCCCCCCAAAATCAGTGAGCCACCCTGCCTTTCCATGTACCACTGGCAGGGTGACATGTCAAAAGGACTGTGTTTGGCACTTTTCCAAGTTAGTTTCCCCTCTCCACCTACTTGGGCCTAACTACCTCTGTCTGATGAGATGCCAGTTCACAAAATCATCATTAGTATGCAAGACAGAGCAGTTTCCTGCTAATCCTGCTAAGAGACTGTAGCAAACCCCTGCCTGGTTGCACTGGCATTGACAGCTATTTGCTGACAAGGCCTCTTTCACCTTGGAGAGAAACCAGGGTCACAGGAGCTGGTGATAAGAAATTAAACTCCGTCAATCCTGGAGAAAGGGATAAAGAAGTGTGAGGTCAAATAAAAAAGAAATTATACTCTGCACTTATTGAGAAGCATTCAGTCTGGGAATGGCAATTTCACAGGTGCAACATCTGGAGCAGCCACTGGAAGAGGCTGGCATCCCTCTGGGAAGGAGAGAGTTGCAGAAAGCCAAAGCGTGGAACTGGGCCAGTGCCAGCATACCAGAACACATCTCCCAAAATGAAAAACAGGAGTTGAGGGAGGTGTCTGTTACACCCTAGAGGGCACTATTGCCAAGTTAAAGAATTAGCTCTCCAGGCGTCAAATAAAATAGGTTCTTATTAACAGAACATCATTTCGCTACCAGCTTCCTTCTTTTTCACTTCAAAGTCAAAACCAAGCTAGGTGGCAGTTCTCTAGAGATTAAAAAAAAACCAAAAAAACCCAAAACAAACAAACAAAAATCTCCCTAAGCACAAAAGAAACTAGTAAAACCCTTCCCATCTGTTCCCAAATTAGCCTGACTTATCTAATGGCTTTTTCTCCCTTTTCCTTTATTATTTTTCAGGGGGAATGGAATAATTGAATTAGTTTTCCTGCAATGATTTTATTTTTAATGTATTTTTCTAGGCTTATGCCAATGAACAGATTGACAGAGTGAGAGTATGTATGTGGTCAAGAAGATTCTGGTAATAACTTGGTTGACCTATTTAAAACAACAGCCTTATATAAGATTTTAAGTTGCACGATCCTCTGAAATACACAAGATTAATATTACAATGTAGCACACTCAGATACACCAGAAGTGTGATGGAGCAAATGTCTCAGTATAACACAGGATGCTTTCTGCCATCCTCCTTTTGAACTATTTGTCTGTGAATGATACTGGGCTTACCAGAAGACAAAGTCTGGGTTTCCACAGGTTTCCACCTCCTGCAGCAGGAAGTGCCAGAGCAACCCATTTTATGTGACAGTGACTTCAAACACATGCTGAAGGAGCTCTCCAGTATGGGTCTGCTGCAATACATCCTGCTCCAAGTTCACTTTGGCAGGAGATGTCCACTGGGCTGTGCATTTATAAACACGTTACTACCTGACCTGCACCTGGAATAAAAAACTACATTCTACTTGGAAGGATGTAATAAAATCCAGCAGACCTCTGAAAAGGAAAGGCCCATTATGGGAATATCTGGAGGTATTTTCCCTATAATTGATCAGCTTCATCATCTAATAGTTTGGGATCCCGGCTGTCAACTCTTGGGCTGACAAAAATGCTCTTCAAAGCCCTTTAATACCACTGCACTACAAGACAGGGCAAGTGAATATTCCCTTCCTTTCAAACTCAGATGTGTTTATTGATTTCTCTGTTCACCAGCACCTCATGGGGCACACTCTGAAACCCTGCTGGTAGGAAAAGAGACAGGGAACATGCCCTGCATGAAGTTACAATGCACTAATCAGTATGCCAGCATAAATGAACCAGGATTTCATACCCTCTGCTGTTCGTACTCTGCTGGAAAACAGTTCTCAATTAAAGCTAATTGATCAAATGCACTGTACTTTCTTTTCAAGCAGTGAAACAGGTTTTTGCCTCAGTAACTTCAACAAAGCAACACAGACAAACCTTGATTTGGATTACTGAAAGAGCTTTCATATGTATAAACATTACCAGGCAAGTTCTTAAGGTGGGAAGAAAAGAAATCACTCAATTCATCCAGTTATTATCTGCAATACTTCCAACAAGTAAAAAAATTCCCCCAAATCCCAAAATAGATCCACTGCTTTGGAATTGTCTCTATTCAAGTGGAATATCAGTAAGGTGAAGTTCATCTGTTTTGGTAACATTCTGAAACAAAAATCAAGACACGTGGTTTACCCGGAGTCCTAATCACAGTGCAAATGTTTTCTGAGGCACCTGTACCTGGGATTTTGGATAAATATGTTAGAGAGACAAAGTTCAAATCTTGATTTCAAAACACCTTTAGTAGCCAAGAGCTGTTTCTGAATTGAGGAGTTTTCTTTGGGTCATGTTCTAATCACACTGAAGCCAAGTTTTAATTTTCATTATACTCTTAGCATTCCTCTTTTTCTCTCTCCTACCACCCACTCCACTTACAAGTGACCTGGAGCTCTGTTTTGAAGGGGGTAGGAACTGTCTCACATTGGTTGGTGTTTCCTTTTCAATGGAGTGTCGTCTCTGCGGCGGCTGCCGTCTCTCGGGCTGCGGCGTGGATGATATGGGCAAGAACTTTGGAGGCACTAAGGATTCAATCAATACAAAAAAGTTAGCTCTTCTATGAGAGACTGTTGGATAACATTGCTCAGTACTTCATCCAGCCACTGATTTGCTAGAATTCCTACTACTGGTGGCTGAAGTTACATATCCATACTGAAGTGTTTCAGGATATTGTTCTCATTATTTCACCATCATACACAGGAAACACATGCACAGATTACACAGCTCATTACAAAACCTTCTCAATGAAACTGAAATGCTTCAAACAAATTAAAAATATTGTTACACAGTAAAACCTGCAATAACTGTGCCTGAAAAAAAAGAGGCCAGATCTACCCCTTTTTCCACTAAGTATTTTTGGGAAATACTGGTGATTGCTAAGTGTCTTTCAAACACTGCCACAGTGGCAGAGATGGAGGAGAATTTTACATTGGTCTTAGGCTTGGACATGCTTCAATAGCAAAAAATTATTTTAAGAGATGAGCATAGCTAAGCTTTCCCCTCCATTCACTTGTGACTTCCTCTACAGTCCTACATAAACTTCAGGGATGAAACCTGTTTCACAAAGATATCCACACAGAGTGGAGGCTAATGCCTCCCAACTGTTTATCACACTTGACCCATTCAGCAGGGTTCAGCTTTAGAAGTTTATTCCATTAACCACACTCAGCTTCAGCTTTCCATATAAGTGTGAGACAAAGTTCATAGCACAGGAGACAATAGAGGTGAGTAAAAGCAGCCACTGGGCTCTCTCATAACTCACTCTTTCTGCTGCTGGTGCCTTCTTGAGAGGGGTCTTCCACTTGTGAGGGGGAGATGCTGCTGCTACTTCCTGACTGGTGCACTGATTCCTCCTGTGTGGCAAGAAGGAAATAAACAAAAATCCTCAGGGACTGTTTTTAGTTCTTTTACTGCTTTTTAGCACACAGAAAACACAAGCTATCAAAGATATCTTGGACCATTCAGTCACTTAAAGTCCTGGAAGTCTTGAGAAAAACACTGACTCTCCACAGTACTGAGCAAACAGAATTTCAGTGCTCCGTTTTTTTAGAAAGTTAAATAAATGGTACATGATTTGAATTCAGTGTGTTTAACTACTGCATGAAAGAACAAGATCAGGAGAGAGATGCATAAATCCACTGTAAACTGTTAATTTTCCTTGTTGTATTTAAAGACCCCTAGGAATTTTCAGCTACAGCAGATATGTTAACACAGCTTTTATATCTCACGCTAACAAGGAATTAGCACTTAGATTTCTCTGGCCTCCAAAGCAAGGAGAGCCACTCACACAAGTGACTCTGGTGAAGAGAAATTAAACTGAATTTGACTGCACTGTTCCCTAATTCCCAATCCTGGTGTGTTTGTCCTTTCTTCTGTATTTAAAAGAAATCTCATTCACTGTATCTGCATGCTTCTTCTCAACAGCCAAGGGCAACTCCTGTGAGATGAAGGAAAGTGAAATGGGCTTTGACTAAACACCTCTCAGCTATCTAAACCTTTATGCCACCCAAATTATTAAATCCTTGGCTGTCACCTAAAGCCTGTCTCTAGCTACCTGCTACCAGCAAAGAAAGAGATGGTCACAGAAGCCTCCCAAATGAAGAGTGCTGGAGGACTGAGCTTGAATGCTCTTTACCTCTAACGTGAACGCTTTCCACCAAAAAGACTTAACATCATTTAGGCTGTCAAGATTTACAAGATCAAACAAATGACCTGCCCTAAAATCCAGCAAGTGGCTAAGCTTCTCTCTCACAGATTTCCTTAGCTGAAAATCTCCACTGGCTGCAAGATTGCCTTCTTTGGTAACAGCAAGTTGGAAAGCAAAGCTGGCAGGATCACCTCAGTGAGCACCACGCATCACAGGACACAGGCCTCCACAAATTCCCATCAGGTGATCTGTCCTTTAGGCTTAGCCCAAGGGTAGCTGTTGTATTTGAGGAAGCTGTTCCCACTTATTTGCCACAACACAGTACTCTGCAAGGGGTCTTACACCAGCTCTCGTCCCAAAACAGTATATTCACTTTAACATTTCAGTTGGGACCCCACAAAACACTTGTGATGGGAAGCTTGCAAGGAAGCTTGAGCAGCACATTGAGCTACATCAGCTGTTTTACTTGTAGAAAGCAGTACAGTTCAGCTAAAGAGCTGGCTAAAACACCTCTGCATTGCTGCATGGTTGCCTTAAAAGACCAATGGAGAACCTCCATGACAATTGGATGCACTGTCCTTTAGAAGGGGTCAAGAGTGTTCACAAGCCTAGAGTAAAATATTTACATTTTGAGAAAGAGAACAGCCCTGAACAAAGGGAACTAAACTTTTCACTTTGTAGAAGTCAGATTGTTCTGAGTGGACAACAAGTTTACCATTGCTGGAGAAGCTAATGAGCTAAGATGAAGAACTAAGTAAGCTCTTCTGCTGCTCTAAAGAATGAACTGTTGGAGCCAGTGGCTAAGTATAAAAAAATAATAAGTATAAACCAGGGCATGGAAAACAGAAGCCAGGAGGAAATTAAATTTGACATAAAATCCTACTTAGACAACAGGTACTCAAGGTTAGTAATTTCAAATTACTACTTCTGTGCACAAACAGATGCACCGACAATGCTATTTCTGTCGTACAATTTCTCAAACATAGATTCCTCCATATCTATACAGCAACTGTTGATTATTATTTTAGACTATCTGACATTTTACATTTGATGTTGGATCAAACCAAACATCCAGAACTCTGCACTTCTCCAGAGTGTCAAAAAATGAGAATTTTACAGTTACTGAAAAAGCTGCAGCTTAAAACATCTAAATCTATTACAGACACAATTTTGGGCCAGATAACTGTAGCTTCACGAGGAAGAGACCATTTTAATCTGTATCAAAAGTGACTATTAGATTGTTACTTCTCTTAGCCACACAAAGCAAAATGGCACTTCCTCTCCCATGACCCCTGGAATCTGTGATTTTGGTGGTGAGGCAGAAAAACCAAGGACAGAAAGAAGGAAGAATTTATATAATATTCATCCTTGATAGAAAATGGGCATAGGGCTGTATCAGACCTTGCCTTTCACCTCTGCCTGGCTACAATGAGTATTGGGACACAGCTGCATTGCAACACTCATGAAAGAACAAAGGGGACACATGGGGAAGAAAATACATCTGCATCACAGCTCATTTGGAGGTCCACAGCTCAGCAGTGCAGGTATTTCCAGCCTGTAATTTAGGGCACAACACATTAATAATTTCACTCCCAGTGAGTAACTCCAAATAGGTTAAGCCCAACTCAAACTGCAGACAAAGAGGTGGCCGAATCATTTACAGGCAATCAGAACAACACACAGACTCTTTTCTGTGTGTTACATACAAAGTAAAAGTCAGGGAAGAAATAAAACATTTGGACAGAGCAACCTTCACTCTCTTCCAATGTTCTATGTCCTTCACCACCTTGAAAACTTCACCTAAAGTCCCTTCAGTTTATTTTCACTACCTTAGCACTCTTCCTGAGCCCAACCAGTATTCTGCTGAGCATCTTCATCATCTCAGTTGCTTCACCAGCTATTTCTATTGACCCAAACTAGTCCAGCATCTGTTCTCTGTGACAGCTCAATGTGGTTGATTTATTTTCAATTTATCTTTTGCTATATGTTCCAGAGCTTGTTCCATACCACTTTGCTTGCCTATACAGTATTCCCTAACCAATAGTCATGTTTAGACATTTTATTTTTCCCTTCTACAAGAAGCATTTCACATTTCCCACTACACAATTTTCTTTTACTGACTTCTGCCCATTTTCCTGTGTGAAATAGCATGATGCTTCAGGATACACAGAGGTACAGGCTGTAAGACCCAACTCTCACTGAGAGATCTTAGTATTCCTGCATCCTGTCCAGCTTCATTCATATTAACAAACCACATATAGCCTCCATTGTAATTTTAAAGACTGATGAGTGATCTCAGAATGCAAATCTCTTCTCCTTTCAGAACAGATGCACCAAATTATGCACCCACACAAGTCACCCACAGGATAACCCCAAAGAGGGCCAACCTTTCACAGATCAGAAACTATGCAAAGATATAAATTTCTTCCCACATATATTTCTTCCCAGCCTCCTATCTTTCAGCATAGACGCCTTTGTAACCATCCTGTCAGGAAACCCCTCCTTTCCCATTTACAAGAGAGAAAAAGAGTCAGGGAAGACTGCTTTCCCCAGGCTAAAATTATCCTCTGTGAATAAAGCCTGCCTGCATGTGCTTTCCAGACAGCTTAACTTTCAGAAAGGTCCAAACTCAATTAATAACACTACTGGTCCAGAAGACAAAGCTCATTCTTGGGGATGTAATGTTGGTGCTTCCTGAGGATCATATATAATGCAGCTTTGAAACTAAAAAGCTTTTTAAGGTTTTCTCCTTCTAATGCTTTTTAAAATCTTTAGCTCTTCATTTGGAGTGGATGAATTCAAAATTATTTCTCCATTTGAGTGGTATTTGCTTGTCCCTATCCATGAAACATTTTTGGGGCGTTCCTTCCCAATCTTATATAGCAAATTAATGCGCTGACATTTGCACCAAACTGCAACCCCTCTGGCACAGTTGCTGCACTTTATTAACAGCTTTTATGGTGAGGCTAGCCCCACATCTGAGTCCTTTAGCAGCTACTGCATGAGTGCCAGAAGGGTGCTATGTACTTTCCTAAATTCCCAAAAGCATAATTGCTACAAACACACTGTGGACAGATACTGGGTATTTAGGAAAGCAAGTAAATGTGGGTTTAATGCCAAAATTACCATTTAATCTTTCAAAAGAATATTCTCCTTTTTTGGGTCTGATTTAGTATTTTTGAAGTTCTGTGGGCTGACAAAGTAGCCATGGAAAATACGGATTATAATTTGCACAGTCACTTCTCATCTGATCATTTCAGCAAACGAAGAAGCAAGACTCAGTTCTGAAAAATCGAGAAGCAAGTTGTGTCCTGATTTTTTACCTCTGAATCTGAGCTGTCAAGCTCAGCCAGTGTGGGAGCCTTCAGGAGTCTCTTGCGTTGCACTGTCACCTGTGTGGCCCCGTTCTGCTTTTCCTGGGGTGCCGGGCTGCCGTTCACTACAGAGGCATCCACTACTTTTCTGCCAGCCTCTGGCGTTGGTACTTCTACCAAGAGAAACAGAACGATTGGTGTTTGCACCTGAAATGCATTTTGCCTTCTCAAATCTTACTGCTAAGGCAATACACTCAAAAGGAAAAAAAAATTATTGTGATAGTTGTACCTGTGCAATTATTTTACTTCAGTGATTCACTGCTCAGACAATTACAGGCGATGGCTTGCAGTACAGAAGCAGTATGAAAGAATGAAAGCAGTGCAAAAAGCAGCATTGCATAATGCTAAAACCCAACCTCACACCAACACCAATCAGCTTTAAAAAAATTGCCTGTGTTAAACCCGAAAATATTCTTCCTTCAAGCTACAGTCTGTAATTAACTATGTAACAAGAACCAGAAGAATGCACAACCATATCTGGGCAAGTGGGTTTCCAGCAAATCTGAAGACATCACCACACAGAACTTAGGAGGTTTAGCATGGAGTAAACCCAGTTTTTCCTGTGAGGACCAAATTGCACTTTACTCTGCAGGATACAGAGAAGGAATGAAAATGAGGTAAATACTGAGCATCAAACACATGCACAACTCTTGGGCTTGCTTGGCCTTTTGTATTAAAAACAGGTCTGAGAGGTCAGATCTTCATGGAACAGCAGAAACATGAGGCTCCAGCTCTATTTTCATCTACATAACTTTTACAAGGATGAAACTCCACTGAGTAAATTACTCAGGATTTCTGCCAGTGTGCAATGAAGATGCATCTTGGATAATGTAAGCTTTGGGTCTGCTGTGCTTAGCCTAGCTTAGCTTTAGATATTAAGATAATGACCTAGCCTTTGATATTTTAGAAGAGCTTAGAGTTTGGTCTGATAAATCAGTTTTATCCCTGTAAAAGTACAAAGTACAGTATTCCAATCTGAAGAAAATTATGTTGGAGGGACAAGGAAGAGAAGCTTTTAATCTCCCATCTGCATGTATGTCTAAGCAGCTGGTCCTTCTACAAATGTGTTTTTCTACTCATGTAATTACAGGACTCCTTCCCCAGCCTTGTAATAACAAGGTACCTCCAGGTATTACAAGGCTAGGGTAATGCTGAGTAATTATTCCCATTTTTATACAGGGTGAAAAGAGGCACAGAGGGTCAAGTGACTTGTACCTTAGGTTACTGGGAGGACTGTGACAGGGAAATGTTATCACCCAGATATTCACAGTGCCAACAATGCAAGTACTCACACATCACTTGGAGTTACTTACACAGTTGCCCTGGTATAAACAGACAGTCACTCCTGCTACAACACCATTTGCATGGATAAAGCCATCCTTGTAGCAGGTAAATCAAAGCTACACACTACACAAAGCACAGCTACAGAAGTAGGTCTGTTTAACAACATTCTCACCACAGCACCTATTGAAATAAACTAAGAAAATGAATAAGTTAAACCAATATATTTATTTTTAAGAATTATCCAGGTTATTGTTAAATGCTGGAAACGGATCTAAAAAGGAGAGGAGGTACATTATAGTTGCTATATAAATCATATCTTCAACTGGGAGTATAAGAAAAGGCAATTATTTGGGCTAATAAAGTCACGGTGACATTCCAGCCCTATGAATCTGTGTACTACAGTGTTATTACTGCCTTCAGGTCCTTCCTACAAAGAGCTGCAATCAAAGACTTAGTCTCCCTAACCCTTACTTCCTATCTTCAAAGGCTTTGCTAATGGCTGTCCTGACTACCACAATGGCTTATAGGTCATGGGTTTTCTTCCTTCTGGATTTCTGTGGGTACAGCATGGGCGTCCCCCACATCAAATGCATTCCTGCTCTGCCAGCAGCTCAACGCAATTCCAGAAAGGGACAGCAGGAAAACAAAACCCAAACTGCCTCCCCTCTCTGCTGCCAGTGACACTTCTGGAGACCTCATAACTAGCTGGCATGTAGCTGATTGAAGAAGTTCTGAGTTTCCCAAACGATCAAGAACAACCTTTGATTTGTCTTTGGATGGCACAGGGCGGTTCCTGAAGAGACCTTCCAAGGAAGCAGCCCCAGCACCACCCGACAAGAGCCAAAGGTGGTGCCCCTTCTTCCCTAAACCTCCTGGGTGGGGACTCCCCTGCCTGGTGGTAGGGAGGGTGAAGAATGCCCTGTAAGCACTGCTGGACTCACTGGGAGATAAATGATGGAAGCCCAGCAGCACTGCTCTCCTGCCAAAAACCAAAACACACAATAGGCACAAATGGGGAAAGGAAAAAGGGGCGACACCACCAGAGACATCCCCTATGGCAGGGGATGGAATGTGTTTTCACATCAAAAACTGTTTTCTGGTGGTTTTTGTTTGCTTTTTTTTCTCCCCAAGGAATACAGGCCAAATTTCTTTAGGTTTGAGAAATGGAACTCTCTGGTCCATTTTGAAAGTAATTTATGTAGCCAATAAAGATCTAGGAAGCCCAAACCAGCTGTCATTTAAAGTCAGGCACATGTGAGTTCATACATATTGCTGAGTTGCTCATATGTTGATTCAAGCCTTCTTGAAACACCAAAGAAATTTTAGGTGAATCAAGAAGACAATCCATCATAGTACTTGTTTTCAAGGTTTCTTTAGGAAATGTGATTTATCACCATTCTTTCCTCTAGAGAAAAAAAAAAAAAAAAAACAGGGAGTTTTTGCAACTTGCAAGCACTAAAGAATAATAATAAAAAAAGAATAAAATTAGAAAACAGTCCAATCTATAAAATCCATTTGATCAATCAAGTGCAATATATCATTCTTGCACTTACAGTACTGAATCCACGTGAATAAATGGATTATCATAATTTAAGGAAAAGATCATGAAACACTGAAATGTTTCAGCTCAAATTTTGAAACATTTGAGTTTCAACAAACAGATTTCAAGCCTTGTTCTAAAATTAAAACCAGAATCTGTTAGCAGACACAGACCAAAAAATGATTAGTTTGTTTAAGCTGTTTTAGTGATCTGTTTGCACAACAGAAACATTCGCAGGTGATGAATAATCACAGAAACAAGATAAAACTATTTAGGATAATCAAGTGAGAAGCAACAAAGAGACTAGATCTTATAAATATGAACATGACAGAAGAAATAAATGGACAATTCCTTGAAACAAAACTTAGATATATTTTTTTAAAATGGATAGTATTTTACAATTTCTAGGTTCACAGAACACTTAAACATTTTTATGATTTCAATGACATTTAAAAAGGCTTGTGTGAGTTATAGCCTGGGGTTAAGGATTTATTAGAGAGTCAGACCAGACACGCTGGGGGAGAGTCATTTCTCTGTGTTTTCAGGCAGCAAGTACAGTGAACAGTACCTGAAAATTGGATGATTGTGTTTGGTTTTTTTTGAGATTTTCTCTAAGCTTTCATTACAACAGGTAAATGAAAGAAGGCAAAGTCTTGATTTGATTACTTGATCTTTGTGTTGGGTTTCCCTGACCAGCCTTAGGAAGGGGGAGACAAAAAACCCCCACTGTAGGATAATATGAAATGTGCCTTTATTTACTTGTAAGATTATGTCTCGTGAAAGAAGGAATTAAGCAGACCACAAATTACATGCAAACCTCAGCAGCCATATAACCATATGCTGTCTGCTTCCTAACCAGCTCTCCTCAGCCAAGAGTGATGACAGAAACCTAAATTTTCCTTTATACAGGATATGTACTCCTTGGGATTATAATTTTTTACACTGAGTTTAAAAGAAGGCTAAAATAGATTTGCAGAATTATTGTATGTTTGCTTTTTGCTGGCTATTATGTCAATAATATGGTGGGACATATTACATAATAAGTAAAAGTAACAGAGATGCGCTCATTTCACTGAACTTCGGATGTTAAATTCAAACCTGAGAACAAATAAATCAATCTTTGGCTGTGTTTGCATCCCATGTATCACTGTGCTATGTAAACTAAAGAGTTTACAAAGACCTGGTGCCTCCCACTGGTCTGAGACAGACATAATCTAAAAGTAATAATGCCCATGAAATTTGGTGTTAAATGCTTCGGTTTCCTTCTCTCTGCCTGCACATTTCCCAGTTCCCTCCTTCCCCCAAAATGTACAAATTGTTTCTGAAATAACAACTTCAAAGCAGCAATGCACACAGCTTTGAGGTAAGAACTGGAGTCTTAAGAGTGGCAATGACTGATCTTTTGAGCTGCATTCAGCACTGCACTGAAATGAAGCTGCTTTTCTGCTATTTTTCTATTAAAGGAAGTGGTAATGAGTGCCCTGGTCCCCAGTTGTTATCTCAGTACCTCTCAGGTAACTCACTACAGGTGGCTACCACTTGTTCCTTCTATTCTACCAGAAGGAAAAAGCAGTGTAAAAGGAGAGCCCAGGAGCCCCTCCTCTCCTCTTCAGGAGAACAGCAGGCAGATGTGTGGAGCTGGGCACTCTGACACACCACCTACACTGGCTTGGTGCCAGCAAAATTCTTCTCAGGATTCTGCATCCTCCCCATTGCAGGCAGCATGAATAATAGAAACCTGCACCCGTCCTTTAGCACTTAGCAGGAAACACTTCTCTTTTTCAGCTGGTTTGTGGGGTTTTTGTGACAGCAATTCCATCAAGCAGACTGCAATGAGAGCAGTGAAAAAGCAAGTGTGTGCAAGCAGTGATGGAAGCACAGTACAGCCTCTCTGCCTCTGAAAGAATGAAAAAAGTAAAAGCACGCGAAGCAACAGCATCCAAAATTACTGCTTATCTGCTTACTATCAATATCCCAACCCATCTAATTCACTTTACTGCTCATCTGGTGTCTCACATCTACCTAACTGGAATGTTTTAATCATCCTGAATTTACTTCTAAGGACACTTTATCAGATCACTCAGTCACGCCATATGATGCTACTTGCTGAGAACCACATGACTTGCAAAACCAAAACCAATCACATTTGGGAGATGGATAAAGAAAGCAGGAAGAGTTCTTCAGTGGTCAGTCAAAACCAGCAAATCCAAGTAGAGTACAGATTTTTAAAGTTACTTCTTCAAAAGAAAAATATTATGGTTATGAATGAATGGATTACAAAACATTGTTTGGATTTAAACAAATGAGGATGTCTCAGAATTCTTAGAAATGAAAGGCAAAAGAAGAAGCAGACAGACACACATAGAAGGACAGATCTGAACATTTCCCTTTAGCTGGTCACTGGCATATTCAGTTTTATATTCTTAAAACTAGAACTTTTGGCACATCTGAAAGTAGCAATACTTTTTGAAAACATAAGTTTGCCTGTTTATGCTTCTATCTGAGGCCCTGGGGGCCCTGCAGCTTTCAGGGGAGTAAAATATGATGCCATGTACATAAGTAATGTGAATCCCAGCAGACAGCTGTAGTAGCTGCACCACACACCACGAGTGTAAGGTTTCACAAAAAGGCTCGAGCTGCATTAACAGCTTGTCACCACCTCTGACAGCAGAGCCTGTTCCTTCCTCCCTTCCACCCCTGCTCATCAGCTGCCCTCCTCAGCCAGCTCTCTGATCATCTGATCAGATAGTAGGCGGGTTGCAATCACTAAAAGAGCAGAAGAACAACTACAAAAATATTAGTAGTATTTGTTCCTGGGTTACAGGAGTTTAACACAATCCTCTTGTGAATAAATGAGCAGGACTGACACAGAGAAGGGGGAGAATCACATGCATAGAGGGGAGCCTGGAGAGGAAGGGAGCAGTGAGAGTCCCTCCTCCCCTCTCAACAGTGGCAAGCTGTTTCCCTGGCTCAGTCAGAACAGGGAGCCATGTTCACAGATGTGTCACTTGTGAACTGTGTTTCCATATTACATAAATGCTGTATATTTTAGGTAGAACTTCTATGTGGTCTTTCTGGTTCACAATATGCCAGCATTTCAGTCAGATGTGGAAAATAACCAGATGAGGCTAAAGGATGCATGAAAAATTGAGGATGTGAACTCTGTGAAGTCCTAGATGAGATGTTTCTATCTGTAACTCAGAGGAAGGAGGGGAGGTGGTACATGGATTTATTTGGAGACTTTTTTGAGAGTCACCTAGGGGAAATTAGATAAGAGCTAGCTATCTCCTCTGCCAACAAACCTTTGAGGCTGATGTTGAATATTTCCAACGTCAATGATGGAAATTTTGGGCCTGATCATCCTGGAAATGTTAGTGTACAATGAGGAAGGAATGAATTATTTTCTGGCTACTA
The DNA here is from genome assembly GCF_027579445.1 of Ammospiza nelsoni. Classification (NCBI taxonomy): domain Eukaryota; kingdom Metazoa; phylum Chordata; class Aves; order Passeriformes; family Passerellidae; genus Ammospiza; species Ammospiza nelsoni. The sequence goes on along the minus strand of NC_080633.1, from coordinate 101,106,214 downwards.
GGCTATCTGACATTGCAGTATCCAAAGGGCAGCAGGTTCATACAGCTGCTGCATGTCCCAACTAATGGCTCACCAGAGGAAACCTGAAAATTTATATTAGATAGTTGATGAAGGGTCACCTTTTGGATCCTCTGTACCAGCTATTACCAGCAAACCTATTTGTTCTAACAAGTAAAGAAGGAAGGTTTAGCCTTTTTTGTTGGTGAATGTCTTTGATTTCATACCTCAGAAAGCTTTTGCCATAAAGACACTGTAGAACAGACAGTTTCTTTCTAGATCAATATACATAGGTATATTTCATTTAATCTAGAAAGGTAGATGAGTTCAAAGCTAGTTTTAGGATCCTGGTGAGAAATGAAGTACTGCAAAAGATGGTCTAGTCAAAAAGTGAGTGCAAAGACGCAGAAGTCAGATTTATCAATAAATAAATCAGACTTGAAGGCAATGCTGAACTCTGCAATCATTTTAAGAGTCTGGAATAGCTCTCAAAATAACCTTATTTTGTTTATTAATTTAAGCAGAATTGCAGCATTCTGGTGAATACACTCTGTATTTCAGGTGAAATGCAGATGTTTCCTGTTCCTAGGCATCCTTTTATGGCAAGGGAAATGTAAGTATTAATAACTAATTTATCCATTTTTTTTATTTTCACTGACCGTATCTTGGAAGAATCCCTTCAAGTTTCTTTCTTAGATGGGAATTCAACAAACAGATGGAACAAATTTCACAATAAGCACAACAACCACATCAGGTGGTGCAGCACATTTTACCTGACAAGTCAAAACTGTAAGACATGCTAAGTGGCCGTATTGCTGTAAAAAAAGAAACAAACACAACAAAAAAAGAAAATGATTCAGCTCTTAGAAAAGCAGAAGGATAACAAAAACAAAATATTAACTCCACTTGAGACATTTTGGACTCTCTTGCTTAAATCCAAAATGTGTCAGACATACAACTGCTTCACTGTAGTAATGATCAAAATCTGAAAACTACAGTAGCATAAACAGGACTTGCAAACAGAGCAATTACATTACTAGTAAATTAAGATTTTTGGAATTCAATAAATCAAATATCAAAACAAGAGACAAATATCTAAAAAATCTAATACTCTAAAATAAAATCACCACGAAAGAGCAACAGGAAAAAGGGAAAGAGAGAGAGAGAGAGGAGAGAAAGAGCTGGAAAAAAAATTGAAAGCACAAAACCAAATTTCACACAAGTTTCAGTGACCTGAAATAAAGATATTTCTAATTTTTTTAAGCATAATCTCCAATGATTACAATTAAACTAATAAGGAGAGACACCCAAGCTAAACTTGCGCAGTAGAGCAATCCTCCTTGAAGAGGATGGAAAAAAAGGCCAAACAAAATCTGATTTGTACTGATTCCCGTTCTTTTTAAAAACCTTAGGTGCACTTAGCCTTTAAAATGCATCCATAATATTATTCTCTTCTTCCTGAGCCTCTGATGATTTTATTGTCAGATAAGAAAGTGGTCAGATGTTCTTCATTTCTGGAAAGACCTATCCATATTTCCAATTAAACACTGTATTCAGGGGGCAGATCCTCAAAATATTCTTCAACTGAAAACAAAATTTCAGTGCACTAATCCAGATAAGTAGGCCAAGCCCAATGACAAGAATGTGCAAAAATGCATCAAAATTGAAATCAGCTTATGTGTTTTACTTGACAGGTGATCAATCTGCAAGCCGGTAGAAAAGGCCTGACACACATACCACCATTGCCCTAAAAGATGTTTATAAAAAGGTTGTACTGGGACAAGTTTTGCTCATGAGAATAATTTAAAGTGCTGCATGCAGTAGGTGGCTGACTCAGAGCTAAATTTGGGAGTCAGGGAGTTTTTTTCTGTATTCATTAACTAGAAATTATGCATAGGTAATAGCTACAGTAACAGTACCAAAATTTCTGTCCATACTTAGCATAAAGGCACATACTTAAAGCAGGTGTTTATCACCTGATGCTGAGACATTGATAAAACCTGCACATGAAACAAAGTTTTCTGCAAGCTCCATTAGCTCCACTTGCCATGGAGTCACAAACCCATGGTTTTAATTAAAAGCACATGTACCTCAAGGCTGTGCTTGTCTCCATGGCTTACAATGATGATTTTATGGGGTCATTTGAAAGCTCACTCCAACTCCTGTACTCAAACCTCTCCCTTTGTGAGCACAGTTCAACCCCATTTCCAGAGCAGGTTTAGATTGAGACTGGCCAGGGTAGAGAAGATCTTACCTGTACCATGTGTGGTGCAGAGAGAGGGACAGAGCCTGTGGCTGCTGGGGAACACATGCCATAGGTACAGCCTTATCAGACATGAGCAACTGCAAGAGTACAGCCCCCACTCACCCCAACAGCCAAGTGCAGTTGGGCTTTTGACTGTATAAACTGAGCAAAAAGGAGTTTGGGACATGTGAAACACACCTTATGCTCCTGAATACATCACTGTAATGTGCTATTTTTTTCCTCCTTTTTGATAGCAACAAATATTTCTGTCCAGATGGTGCAAGTGTCCCACATGGTGTTTCTACTTAGATTTATAATCCTTAAACCTCATTACCTTACATGTTGTTACACTAAATTACATCCAGTGGTCATTTAAACTGTATGGCAGATCTATTTGTGCCATACTGAATGCCTCTAATGTTACTCTGTTCCCAAACTGCACAAGCACATTCTTTTTTAAAAGGAACTTAAGGTGTAACAATCATTCCACTTATGAGAAAGAATGAAACCTCATATGTCAACATAAGGAAAATTATCTTAAGGCCTTTGGTCTTTTTAGTTCTTCATGCTAGCAACTAATATATACTTGCACAAAAAACTTGCATGCATCTACTTTTACCTTCCATTAATGTGGCATTTAATCCAGTCAATTCACTGGACTTGACAGGAATTACCCCAGTTCCAAAACACAAACATTTAATGCTCTAACAAAAAGGGAAGAATAAGTGGAAGACAGGTATCCTTCATTGGAGGTAATGCCTTGAAATCAGTCCAGAAGTCCTAAGCAGTAGTAGTTCAAAATTAAACATCAGTTTTAGAAACTGTTTGCTAACAGGGTTTGATGCCATTTATATCAGTTAGAAATGGTAAAGATTTATTAGATCATATTTTCTGCCCCTGAGACAACACGGTAGTTCCCAGATGCACAACATATAAAACACGGAAACTGAATGTCTGAAAGAAAAGTAAGGAATCATTCCACATTCCTACAAGCTTCCTACATTTGGAAAAAAAGTCTAGGCCTGTGAGAAATGTTAATTGATACAGCAAACATAAACTGAATCCAAACCAGAAACTGGAAGGCCCAAAAAACCAATATTTGAAGCATTGTTCTTTTACAAACACAGGCAAGCATCCCCCAAACTCCATCAAGCACTTCAAAAACAATGCAACAAAGCAAGACTGATGGAATTGGTTTTCTCCAGAAACAACGGGTTGTCACAATCCACTTGAATCTGGACCAGTGCCTTTGGGCACATGTGGCAAGAACAAATATCTTTCAAAAAGCAGTGACAGAGAGTACGTGCGTGGATTTTTGACAGTTGTCAGCCATAAGATTCTACATTTGCTCTTTAAAAATTTAGCTACTTCAATTTTTCTGATACAGATAAATGCAGTACACCTAAAGCAATCTAAGTCACTATGTAAGCCTGTATTTGTCATGCTTTTGCCATCAGAACCACTGAACTAATAATGCAAACGGGTGACTGCTGCATCACATAGTATTTGCATCATTTCATAGTGGTTTGCTGAAAATACATTGCAGGAATGAAATGCTTTGCAGGGCAAGTCTGAATTATTTTCCCATGAAAAGACCTACAAACATGTTTTCCATAACTTGGAAAAGGAAGCAAAGATTTAGATACAAAATAAATGCAACAGATTCAGTAAACAAAATCAAAGCCAATTTTAAATTAAAATAAACAAGTTGATGATGCTAACAACAGGAAACAAAGAGAATAAATTAATTAAAAATCAACATGTAAAGAATACTTGCAGATAGTCAGGGTATACTGCACTAGAGACAAGCAATACCTGCTCCATTCTCAGCAAATCTAACATAAACTGTCACGTGCAACAAGCAATACAATACCATTCAATTCATCTAATACACTAAAAACTTGAATGGAATTAAGGTAAACCATTCAGTTTCATGTTTTAAAATATAACTAAGCATAAAGATTGCACAGCCTTAGAAAAGCCTGTAGGCTATTTCTTTTTCTGAAAGAGTAATTTATCTTTGGTGACATCTGCACAGATGTGGCTAAAATTGCTGCTTCCTGTGTGGGAAGTTTTCTGTGGATGCTGCAGGTAAAAACTGGCCATGAGCTTACCCAGCCTGCTCCGCCTTATCTCGTCAGGGGAGACTGGACGTAACTTCCTCTCTGCCTTGATCTCCTCCAGGATCCTCTCGTGGAGGCTGCGGGGCCGCGGCGGGGTTGGTTTCAGTTTCCTTGCTGAGGCCTTGGGATACAGAGATATTCATATTGACATTAAAAAGTGCATCCTTGAAAGTAGATTTCACACTTTTTTGGAAAAAAAATGTGGAATGCTGTGATATGATTTTACATATACTCAATTTCAAACCTCAGCATAAATTGAAAGAGGGTTTTATGCATTGTGGTTCCCTAGGGATAAAGGGCTGCTGGCAATAACATCTGTTAATTGGGATGTGCAACATACTACACACTGTTCTTTTAAGGGATCCTGTTCTATGTACAAAAGACAATATTTTTGAAAGCCCTGGCAGAAAATATGATGTTTAGGTGTTTGCTGGAACCAAACATGCTTTGAAAAGCCACTGTTTTGTATGGAATGAAGGCCACTGGATTACGTACAGGATTTAGTGGAGGTCGCGATCGGATGAAATCCAGGATTATTTCGTGGGCACTCTTTTTTAATCGAGGTGGGATGTCACCGTTGACCTGGAAAGGAGAAAGTGAAATATATGTTGCTGTGTTTCACATTTATATTCATGCAGATGAGATCAACTGGAAACTCACAACAAACCTGACAGAGCTGCAGTGTTCTGACACCTGCACCAGACATAAAACCCCACCAGTCCTGAGAGGAGCAACAATCCACATGCAGAGCACAGGCAAGCAGAAAAAAAGGTACTTAGCAGCTTTTCAGTTTTGCTGATGGCTGCAAAATAACTCCAACTGCAGCAGCTTTAAGCAGCAATATTGAGGATTTTGAAGTAATGAAATCAAACATCAAGGCTGCAAATGTGTCTATGTCTATGTCACTGTAAATCACATATTTCTGCAGCAGAGGGGCTGGGTGAGGGTTGTTTGCTTTTTTGTTTTGTTTTCTCCAGAGACACCTAGACATTTAGATGTAAGACCATATACAAGACATCACAGGGAAGAGTCATCAATTGACTATAAGTACAGGATTTAAAGAAGGCAATGGAAGCTTTTATATCATATGAAGAATGTATAAATTGTAAACTGAGAATTAGTGTATGCTTAAAGAAACCCCACCTGTCAGGTTCAGTTGTCACAGAGCACAGTGCCCAAGCATGCTGTCAGGGACAAGATATCATCCTATGTCATATATATACTTCTGCTACCTCCTCTTACTGCACAGTAGCTAGCCATCAGTCCTGCCCTCCAATTTGACACAAATTTCAATGACACTGTATTGCTTAGACCCAGTATTCCATATTTCAGACTTCTTTTTTCTTTTTTAAGGGTCAGTTGCCTCTTTTTGTTTTTTGTGGGACTGTATTCATCCAAACTCTGTAGCCAGAAAACCTATGTAAAGACACATGTCTGGTTTTGGCAAATAACACGTCCTTCTGCTAACCAGAAGGATTGCTGCTATCACAAAAAGGGGTTTAAATGCCCATAAGGTCACCTGAATATGATCCCTAATTGAACTTCACCAATGCCATGCAGCTTCCATACAAGCTCTGCTCACCTCAGGCATGCCCTGTGTCCAGGCTGAGGCTGAGTGACAGCCTCCTTGAGAAGATTCATCCCTTGTCCTCTAAGAAATCAGATGCAGAATCCCTCCTGGGGAACATTTAATTGCTTTCCTGAGGACTCTATCTGGAGATATCCTACCCCAGACACACTCCAAACTCTATTTGTTCCACCCTCCTTAGTTTCCTTAGAGTGAATTTCATGTTGCTTGGCAAAGAATTCCAAGCTGCTAAACTCTGCAACATGCATCATTTTCTTAAAAATAGTGCAGAAAAATTAAAATGGAAAAGGTTTATACTAAAGCATGATTTGACATTTCCTGATGAGGAGAATACTATTTTAAGGGATATGATTGATTTCTTCTGTTCAAAGACTGAGCAGTTTTTTGAGGCCAGCATGCCCTGGAAGATGGTTAATGAAATGAGAAGTGTCTCTTCCCTGAGCTACTGTTCATCAGATGTCAAAGTTGATGGCTGAAGTTGAGAATTATTACCATCAGAACAGCCGTTTTGTAAACTGATAATCTCTGCTGGAGCCTTGGGGAACAACCCTCTGTGTGACAATAGTCAATAAATAATACATGGCTCTGAGCCTTTCACCTCAGGGCACTCTAGGCCCTGACTTAATGCCACCAGGGTATAATTAGTATCAGTATTACCATCTGATTGGAAAAAGAGAAATGTAGGATTTGCTTAAGTGATTTTCCACAGGATACATGGGGAGCTGGTGGCCAAGCAAGTGGATGCTTTGCAGCCAAGAAGCCAAGAGCAGGAGCATCAGTGGCAGAATCCACCTTTTCATACTTGGCACCCAAACAAGATACTGACATGAAAGATACTGCAGGGAAACTTTTATCCTCTCTGTGCAGACTAGATTTATTTACTCAAACTAACTCTCTCTGTAGTGAGCAACTTCAAATGCATCCTTTACTTTTACTTAATTAAAATTCATGGCTCTTGATTAAAGTCTCAATCAAAGACATTGCACAGATGCAGCCATGATACCCAGGCTGCAGGGGGAAAAAACCCCACCAAAACACCAAGGAAAAAGTTTGTTTGTTTTTTTTTCCTCTCCATATAACAGGCTGGCCCCAACTACAAATCAGTATTTGAATAAAGTAGAACTACCCTAAGCCTTCATGCGTGTAAAACAGTTTTTGTACAACAGTATGCATTAAAACAGTGTGAAGAAAGCTTAACCAATTATTATAAAAACCAAACATAAATGTAGAGATCTAAACAGCTAATGCGCAGAAAAATTAGTATGTTATAATCTACCAACAACCTGCTACCATCACATGTTAATATATAAATATGGATTTGCAATTTAAAAAAAATGGCAAATGATACTTAGTTATCTCTGGTTGAAGCTCAAAGCTTTAAAAATGGTGATCCCAAGCAAGAAGTTCATTGCTGATAACTTTCACAAAAGGTAACATTACCTATCATTGACACTCAATTATCTTAACCATTTATCTCTTCAGCTATAAAAGGTGTCAGCAATAAGTAGGAGAGTGCTATCTTTAAATAACAGTCAATGGGAAACTGATATTGTTGTACTATCTAGAAATTTTCATTTAAAAGGAAATTGCATGGGCACTGAAACAGAGGGGACGCACTACATCATTTCCAGAACAACTCACAATAAATTTCAGTGGTGAATTAAATTATTTTAAGTAGATCTCTATTTACCAGCTTACATTATGCAAACACTATAGTGTTTTAGTCAACACAGTTGTTACACAGTATTTTGACACCCCACAGCAAGCTGAAGCAGCAATGTCCAAAAATGAAGTGCTCTGGTATTTCCCATCATGAGGCACTGTACTCACACTGCTGTTCCTGCACATCTATTGCAGAACAAGTTTTTGATACCACAGGGTAACCACAGAGTCCCTCCTCTGAATATCCCTAAAGCATGACTAGGAACTGCAAAGCTCCCTGCTCTGCCTAGGATGACTCCCACACTTGTCATGTGATGAAGGTGTAAAATAAAAAGCACAGTTCCCCTGCTGAAAGCAACTCACCACAACCAAGTCAGACTTGTGTGTATGGGAACAACAAACTCTAAAATGTCCAGCTGGATAAAGTGGTCAAAGTCCTGTGCACAGCAAAGCTCACATTCTCTATGTTCTGCTTGAAGTATATGAACTCATGCTTATGAAAATACTGTCTGTGCACAGCTGTTACTGCAATTAACCTAAGTACTCTAACATGATATATACTGCAAAGAAGTAAATGAAAAAAACCCCAAACAACAAAAAACCAACTGAACAAAAAAAACCACCACCCCATGTCACAGGATTCTCAGGTTAGATATTCAAATTACTGAATATTTTTGATAATAATGGCTTCAACCTGTATGTTTAAATTCCCTTTCTGCAACATGGCCACTGCATTACAGGTACTTGTGAAGAGCTTGAATATGATGACAAGAGTGCTCTTACCTACAAAGAGTGTAACTGTGATGTAACATAATGCTGAGTTTGGATAGGGCATAAATTTGGACAGACACAAATTGAGCAGGTAACACAAGAGGCATCAGCTACTGTTCGGTAAGCACTGCTCAAGAAATACAGTGAATGGTGCATAGCTTGGAGGGAGGTGGAGACAGGCAGAAAGCAGAGCTAATTGTGAAGCACTCTGAAATTAAAAACTGCAGCTCAACACATACAAATAATAAAGAAAAATTAAACCTAAAAGAGTAATTTAATTCTTACATTTCTTAATTTCCAGGTGTTGACTCTACCAATGACCACAGCTTTTAGCTTTTGTGCAAGTGGGTGCTCCATAGGTGAGGAAAGCTATTAAATCTCTCTAAGGTAGATACTTAAAGTTTACAAAATTCCAGATTGAAACCTATCTTGCTCCCACAACAATTGCAGCAATGAGGACACTTGCCTCAGGACAGAAAGATGACAAATCTGAAATTATTTTCAGATGTACTGAAATAGAAATGCCAACGTCACCGAAACAAATGAAAGCAGTTATTTACCAAAAGCCCAGAATTTGACATTTTACATCTTCAAAACATTTTGAATATTTGCACTATAACAATGGGTGAGAACAGGAAGCTCCAGTTACTGCTGTCTGCTAGCACAACAGTCTGATACACTGATACTAAAATATGGCCTAACAGGAACATCTGTTCCTTCCTTAATTTCTATGCAGAACACTGAGCAGTCAGCGACAGATCAAGCTACTCTTTTAAACACAGCATCACATTAACAAAAAGAACAGTAAAGATTTCATGTTGCATTTCATTTATTTAAAGAAATTACTTATTACTTTGGAAATTTACTTAACCTCTTGGTATCATTAGTAGGATACATGTCCTCACAAGCTACCAAGTCTAAAACTACCACCCATAAATTTAAAGCAAAATTACTTTTAATACAAATTTTGCTGAACTATTTTGAATGATAGAAAGAAACATAATCCATCTTTCCTAGACATCCTTAAAATTCAGATTTGGGATCCTTTTCTCCTCTTCTTAAGAACAACAAGGCTTTCTGCTGATGGGAATCCATACAATCAACTTCAACCTGTGGTAGCCAGTTAGAAGATGCATCTATGCAATGTAACTAAACTTGTAATTCTGTGTGAATCCTTCAGGCTCCACACATTCCATGTCAAGCTGCACTCTCATTGTTGAACATGCTTTGCACAATCTTCAAGCAGACCCTGCAGCAGAATCCAAGTTACTGAGTTTAAGGTTTCCAGTAAGAAAGAAGTGATTTTTCTAACACAGTGTCATCAGCACTTGTCAGACTAAGCTGGCAGTTGCATCACAGACAGCCCTACAGGTACTGTACCTGCAGCTGATTGCAATCATATTTATTCCCAGAGTTCACGGTGGACACTCTATCTAGAAGACAAGATAGCAGGCCAAAAATAGCTGCTTCCGGGGATTTTGTACAGAGCCAGAGTCTGGATAAGCAGAGCAGCAGCTGTGCCCCCAAGATGTACCACATAATGAAGGAAATCTCTTCTGAAGAGGCAGGAGCTTGCTTAGCAGCAGCTGAATTAAAAGCTGGTCTGACAAAAGCAAAATTAGATGACCCAGGGCTTCCCATTCAAACAAAACTACTGTTCTGATTGCAAACAGAAATTGAGGTCCTGAGGGGCCTGGTCCTCTTTTGCAGAGGGTAGTAGGAACACTTAGCTCAGTTCCCTGCATTGTTAGGGGAAAGACAGACAACATCATTACCTGGGTATGCATTTTACCCTATTGATTTAACATTTAAGCAACATCTGCAGCAGAAAATAAATACAATCAGATAGGCTAAATCCAGATCTCGATTAGGAAAGTATTTTCAGCTCAAACATAAAAAGCATTTATACTACACACTTTCTGCCTCTCTCATCTGTCTCCCTCACCCCCATCCTCCCCTCTGATATTTTTTTGTGTGGAATCACAGCTCCCTCACTGTGGGAAGATTTGTCAGGAAAGAAATACATCTGAATACTGAATATTCTAAGACAATGCTTCCATTGTAACTAATGCCAGGTGAAGATAAGTTAGTGTAAGGTATAAATATTGATGTTGACCAAATACACGCCGTTGACAAAGGGATTTACAATGGCCTACCAGGGATAAGACACTCTTCAGATCAGTTGCTAGATGATCAGGAAGAAGATCTTAATATTGAAAAGAATATAACCCAAAAGGACAGAAAGAACAGGGAGACACCAGTGAATGGGTTCTGATAAAAAGAGAGCCTCAAGTCAATTTTACAAGCACTTCTATGAGGATCTAGGGAGAGGAGACCCATGAACATTCTCTAGCTTGCTGTGGCATAGTCTTGATTAGAAAGCAACAAGAAAATATGCTGAAAATAACTGAGCTCAACTTCTACAAATGGAATATTTAACTTTTTTTCAACATAGACTATTCCTTGAAAATTTGTAACAGATCATAGTAAAGTAAGTTTACAAACACTGTGATACAGGCAGTTTTCAACCACTGCAGGTTTATCCTTTCCCATCACAGTATCATTCATGGTAGCACTTTACATTCTGGAACTCCAAAAATTATGTTGTAGCTCAAGATAAATGTACTGCTAATAAGAAAAGTCTAAAACAATCTCTCATTGGAAAGCATCACAGGACTTCTGAGATGACTCTTAAAGTGATCATAAACCCAACACAAGTGATTTGTTCAAGCTTATGATAGGCAGGTATGTCTTTCAGAATTCTAAATGGAAAACAAAGTACACTACATGTGTTGGTTTCATGTTCTCTCCCTCAATGCACTGCACAAATTTATGATGCCACATAAACCCCATGAACATTAGTTGTCCCATTCTCGGCTGTTTTTTATGGCCTGGAAAGGCTCGGGATGGCCTTGGGCAGCCCGCGCTCCAAAGGACAAAAACAGTCTTCAGGTTTTTCTCGGTCTTCAGTGTTTATTAGTTTTTTATCTACAAGATTTTCTCTCGGCCCGACAGAGGTCTGCACAGCAGCCAGCCATGAGCACACCGCGAGCCCCCGGGGCGGTCACCTATCTTTATACCCAAAACTACGTATAAGATATTTACCTATTTTCCCCAATACCTTTCACCCTTATTGACAAGTGCACCTCTAGTAAGAACCAATCCCAAAGTGCCACCACCACCACAGAAGATGGAGGCCAAGAAGAAGAAGAAGAAGGACAGGACACGCCCCAATTCCTCCATCTTACTTCTCTAGACCCCCCTGTACCGAAATTCTAAACCCTGTGTTTTACACTCTAATTAACCTATCCCTTCACCATTTATCCCCGTGAGATCCTCCCATCCTCATACAGGTGTCGTCTCCTGTGTAGGATCAAAGTCCAGCCACCAGACACTTCTGGCAACATTCCAGGACCTCCGAGCCCCCCAAGGGTGGTCTCAGTGACTCAGCACATCAGTCCTGATGTGCTGAGATCCTACAATTAGTATCTATAAGAAATAATAATTTCAAGATTCTCAGAAGAAAAAAAAATGTCAGAAAGAAGACAAAAAAAGGAAAATAACATCTCAGGTTTGAAAAACTCCAGTGACTCTCTTGACTTACCATGACCTTCCTTAAGGTGTAGCGTTTGGATCTGATGTCATCCATCAGCATCTCATAGGGTGTGAGCTGATATTCTATGGGCAGTGGGTTGTACTGACGCTCCTGGACTTTCTTCAGTTTAACCCCATTCCGTAAATCTCTCATCACCTGCACCCAAAAACGGGCCTGAAGACAAAAGAGACAGAAGTTTTAATTCATACCTTACCCTTGAATACCATCTCACATTAAAACAAAATTTCCTTCCAGGACACCACCAAATATTTACAGCTGTACTATTTTATTTTTAACACATCAACCAAATCCCATTTTATTTTATATAAGCTTATTTTTAACACTCATGAACATAATAAAACTTTGTTGCAACTCAGCAGGACTGCTGGGTCCCACCTGAAGTATGGAAAGAGGATCTGAAATTCTCATACCTTACATGTAAATTCCCATTTCAAGTATACTGCAAACACATAATCAAAGTTTTTTGACCTACAGCTAATACTGTGTGAATTAAAACAGTGACTGAATCTGAAACTTTGTTACCCAGGACTCTCCGTAAAATCTCCTCAAAAGTTGTTCTTTAAATGGAAATTTTGGAATGGACTCCCAAGTCCTAAGATCTTGCACTAGAAAAACTCAACTTATTTTGCTCTGCCTGTAAGAGTACCTCACACTAACACCTCCCTCTCATTTTCTGTGAAGCAGAATGGCTGGAGAGAAGAAAGAACAGGTGGTGGATTGAAGACTGGAAAGTAAAATATAGTATATTTTAAGAACTTTGCAATATTGCTCTATGAACTGGCAAGAACAGTACCTAGAAAATAAATTAAGTTACTTCCTGCTTAAGAGTTTCCCTGCTGCCTTTTTCTTTCATCTCTAGAGAAATTCAGCTGGTGTCTCTGTCTACTGCCTGACTGCCCCTCTGAAGGGCAGTCAGCATGGTACCTGTCTAAATGTTCAGTCTGAAAACTGCAAAAGCTTCTCCATTAAAACAGCCTAAAGAAAAATATATTGCTTGGATACTTGCACTGTTTCATCTGTCTGCAAAGGGAAGCTGGGATTTAATTTAGTTCTAACTTGTAGTGGGTTACTATTAATACATATACTTAAAAAACCCTAGAGACTGATTTGAGCACAGTATCATGGAATGGTTTGGGTAGAAAATACCTTAAAGCTCATCTAGTTCCAGCCCCCCTGCACTGGGCAGGGGCACCTTTCACTAGGTTGCTGAAACTGTTCCTGTGCCTCGCCACCTCCATTATAAAGAATTTTACCTAATAGCTACTCTAAACCTCTTTCAGTGTAAAGCCATTCCATCTTGTCCTGTCACTAAATGTCCTTATAAAAAGTCCCTCTCCAGCTCCCTTGGAGGCTTCCTTTACTGGAAGGCTGCTCTGAGGTCTTCCTGGAGCCTTCTCTTCTCTGGGCTGAACAACCCCAGCTCTCTCAGCCTGTTTCCACAGAGAGGTGCTTCAGCCCTCTGAGCATCTTTTTGGTGTCCCCTGGCCTCAATCCAACAGGTCCACATGATTCTTCTGTTGGGAACTACAGACACTCTTTCAGGTGGGGTCTCATGAGGGCAGAGGTAATAATGCCTTAGTTAAGCTTTATAAAGAAAAAGAAACTGCCAGTAGTGATGCTGAATCACTATTCCATTGTTGTCTTACCCAGTCAGCATTTTTCAGTTCATCGAGATCCGTGCTGGAATCATCACTTGCCTCTTTGTCCATTTCCTGGATCTTCTTCAGGTTCTGGCAATGAAAAGGAAATGAGTGAATAAATGAACAGTGGCATTAACTCTCAAGTAAAATTGAAGCTTAATTTTTAATCTCTTGTATCATGTAGTTTGGGTATTCTGCTGAATGTTTTATTACTTGAATAGCAATACTGTAAAAGTAACTTGGAACACTATTTGAATATATTTCTCTCCCTTGGAAAGTTCATCTTAAATGCTGGGAACAAATGTTAAGTTCTGAGTATGAAAGTACTTCAGATAATAACATGCTGGAGATAAAACTACACATTAAAATGTGTAGATCCCTAAATCTTTATATGCACAGAAAAAAAATCTTAATCACCTATCAGGTCTGTTAAGCTACAACACAGAAAATATTACCAGCTTGATAAGGATCCATTCATACCAAAATTAATGCTTGTTGAATTCAAGGCAGCTCATTTTTGTAGAAGGAGAAATAAACTATGAGAAACATTGAATAGTGCCAGAATTGTGCATATATATATATATAATATATATAAAATTATTAATTAGTCTGTATAACATGAGTATAGATTCTGAAATATCCATAATAAAATCATGTGAGGAAGAGAAACTGATCTTTCAAAGATGAAAACTGCTACTTATTAACAAAATCAGATTACACAAATATGGAAAAGATGGAGTGTAAAGGGGCAAAAAAACCCTTTCATACCAACACTATGAAAAAATGAAAAACAATTAAAAGTTACAGCAGATCATAGAATAGGAAAGCTTGAACACAGAAGGCTGTGGCTTTACACAAATTTGCTTATACACATCAACACCTGTTTATTCAAAGGGGGTTTTTTTTTGGTTTTTTTTGTTTACTTCTGTATTGAAATGTTTTGGAATCAGCAGTACAAGTAATTTTTCAGTAATGCACTTCACTTTTATGTAGAATTTTCCAGGAAATCTTTAACAATGTTCAATTAGATCAATTTTCTAAGTACTCACTAATATATCTGAAATGGATACTTAAATCCTCTACTAAAAACATTTTTTATTTTTATGAGACAAGAGCAACAGGTCAGAGATCTGAAAGATGTATCTATCAAAAGTATTCCCACCTTTAAACACTTATGTTCTTCTTTTAATGGAACTGAACAATCAGTCTCAATTCAGCTTCTGAGCTTTCCAGAAAAAATAAAAATAATAGCACTCTTAAAAACTCCTTTTCTCCTGGAGGTAGTTCCTAAACTGACAACATTTTAGTATAAGAAATGGAAGCACTGGAAGAGTGCTTAACTTGCACATTGAAGAGTGCAAGCATCCACCAAACCTGGCTGCAAAGATAGGACATGTGAGTCAGCTACCACAGAGGCTTTGGAAGGAGACCAGATGGGTTCTTTATTGTCTTATTTATGTAAGTAGCACAATTGCTTTAGTATCAAAGAAGAAATATTACCATTGCCCTATCAAAATAAAATACATCATTTACAAGGAGACTCCAGAAAAGCATAAATCACCCACACTAACAAAAGCAGATCCATCATGGGACAATGTGGGAACATTTTGGCATGACTTGCAGCGCCACAACAGGATACCCAACTGGGAAAGAATTCTTTATGGAAACTTCTGCCGGCCCTGGCACTGTGGTCAGTCTGACACAGGCAATTGCCCTTTCCAAGGGAAAAACAGAAACATGGAAAGAATGGGTAACGGAAAGGCCTTGCTTATGTGTACTCTGCTATCCAGGGTTTCTTCTTTTCTATATCATACAGTTGGAGTAATCATTTCAAATGCAGTTAAATGAACTGTAAATGACTTTATTTCTTGCAAACTGTTAACATCTACTGGTAAACTGCAAAATAAAACAGCTGATACTTTTTCCCTTATCTCTTTGTAACCAAAAAGATAACTTCATTAAATGGGCTCACAACTGTCAGATCTGCTCCTCCTTCCCATACTGCAAGGTAAACTTTAATTTTTTAAAAAATTAATGTGTTCCAGCTGCTTAACCTATACTTCAGCTATTCAACAAGACTGGTGACCCTCACCCATCTCAGCAACCAGGTTCCCTACCATACAGTTTATGGGGCTGGTTTACGCCCAAAGGCTGATGCTTTTGGCTGACATAAATATTTCATGAAGCTAGAAGAGATTACAACCTGGTTTTTTTAACAGCAGAAAATAAGAAGGGGGAAAAAACCCCACCCTGAGCAGCTGAAAGCTCTTCCAAATAAGGCAGCCATCTAATTAGTTTCTCTGGAACATAGCTAGAGGGGCAGCTCCTACCCAAAACAGCACAGGTGTAAGTGATGCTGGCTACCGTGCACCAGAGAGCTGCAGGAGCAAAACCTGCCAGCCAAGAGATGAAGTCTCTCCAAGAGCACTTTTATGACATAAATGAGCTGGTACAAGCACAGGCTGCTGCCAAAGCTGGGCTTCTTTCACTGCCCATCCCTGTGCTGAGTGCTTGGCTGCAGCCCTGCAACCACAGCCACCCACTCTGTAGGGAGAGTTCATTCCCTGCCCTGGCACCTGGCTCTGGCACTTAAATGCAGCTCGCCATGCAATCAGTAGGGAAGAGTAGGAGATAAAGGAATTTCCATCATTACTGAACTAGCAAAATTTTGGAAGAAACCAGCAAGTGCTCTATGCTTGCAGGAAGTGTTTAGGAAGGCTTTTTTAGCTCTTCTACACCTGTCAGGTGCTGCTTGGGAAGGAATAAATTCACTGTGACAAATGATTATATTTAAACTTGTAGACTAAATGGAACATTAGGTTTTCCCTCCAGCATCCTCAGCCAGCATCAGTGGGTTTCTGCCTCTGTTTCAACCATAAATAATAGAAACCAACATATTTAAATATAATAGATCCTTTGTCAGAATTCAGCTGTGTTCCAAAGCCTGCAAGTAACCTCAGCTGCTGCTGCTGTAGCCACTTGCACTTACCCTTGGGACAACGGCTTAAGAAAAGCTATTACAGTACAATAAATACAGAGCCTAAATGGATTTCTATTCCAGAAAGCAGAAACATCTTAAAAGGGTTTTCTAAATGATCCCAGAACCTCAGACTCAATTCACCTATTAGAGCCTGGGCATTCATTCAGGCAATAAGGGTTGGATGTGTAGGAAATTACTGCTTCAAGAGCTTTTGCTTTTTTAAAAAACCTTTACAGCATTTGACCATTTTTTCAAAAGACTGCATTTTGTGGCAAAAGCCAGTAATAAAAATATCAAATGTCTTCAAACCTCTTGCTGTACTATTAAAAGCAGGCAGCTGATTTGCTGCTGCTGTGTGGCCCACATTTGAGATGTGCTCAGTGACAGATGGGAATTTATGTAAGACTCTTGTCAGCACAGTGTCAAAGACTCTCTTCCATAAAATGCTTTCTAAAAACATGCTGCTTTAATGAATGTGGTATTCTAGGGAATCCAGACCTGGACTTTGACTTTCACCAATTGCAGAGCACAGTCTACTGCAGTTCCCAGTTCATACTATAAATTAGGAGTCACTTTTTCACTGATTAAATTGATTTCTACACTGCTGTCTGTGAAACTAGTAACACATTCTTGCACATCTAGGTTCAATTTAAAAATACATAACATTCACATATGGGAAAAACTCCTTTTTTTTAATATACCTTCAGCTATTCAATGTGGGTCTAAATTCCAAGGGCTCAGGCAGTAGCATTACTCTAGGTCTTTGAAAAGACCCAAGCCCCATTTAATTCATACTGGGAATAGAATCAGTTAAATCAGTCCCTGCAAACCTTGAGCTGATAGCAGACAAAGTTCTTCATGTACAGAGATTTGGGCTGATGCACTTTGCTCAGCTCTGGAGGGGGCAATAGTCACCATGCTGCTCAACATAACTGCGCAAGGAGAGGCACAAAAAACCCAAACCAAGGGCATGTAACACTGTGACAGTGGCTGCATCACACAAGAAAGCCAAACCCTCCCCTGCCCAAGACAAAACAGCAGTATTTTCCTTTATTAAAGGTCCTAAATTGAAGGATCAAACTGATCAGAATGGAGCCACAAGCCTGATGAAAACACAGCTGCAAAAGTGGAGTCACTGGAGACTTGGAAGTGTAGGCAAAAGTGAAGTTATGAACTGAAAAGTTTGTGAACTGATTTATTTCTTCAGCTGTGCTCTCTGAAAATCCAAGCAGCAGATTATTTGAAAACTTGATACAGTCACAAGACTTTTGAGCACAACTTGGCTAATGACTCTATTTCCAAAATAAGTTAGCCATTAACATTTTTTAGGTACCTATTAACTACCTCCATTATCATATTTTGTACAAATAATACAGCAGTATAGCCACTTGACCTTTTTCATTAGCTCTTTTGCAACTGAACCTTCGTATGGCATGAAATTAGGAATAAAAGAAAGGAACAATTTCATTTCATGCATGTCCTTAATTAGAATTTATAGGTTTGCATTTCATACAGATTGGATTGAAATATATCCAGGCAGAGTGAAAGAATTGTGTTTTTACATCAGAAAGGACAGAAATACAAGGCAATTTCTTAAAAGAACAGTACAAAGATGACAGATTGGGAGCTTTCTCTATTTTCTACCAAAAGCCTAATTACAAGGCATGCTGTGGATAATGAAATTATGGATGAGTTTTTGATGAGCATGGATTTTCACTGCAATTAGAGATGTAGGCAATTATAAAAATATACAAAGTCTTAATTAGTTTTGGAAGGAATACTAATTTTGATGCTCTAGGGTGTACATCAATCTCTAAAACTTTTTTGAGGTATAAGTAAAACCTACTGCAACAGATCTGCCTGCTGGACCCTCATCTCCCATGCTGGCCAGCATCACATGGTGTTTTCTAGCACCACCTGTGCCAGCTGAGGAGTTTATCACCCACAGGTCTACACCCCACATGCCAGTATCACCTTTAGTGGTACCACCCGCAGAGTCCCAAAGTGTTTCAGAGTGGAAGAGTTCTCTGAAAGGCAGCTGGTCCAAGCTCCCTGCTAAAGCAGGGCCATCCAGAGCCTATTGTCCAGCATCATGTCCAGGCAGCTTTTGTATATCTCCAAGGAGAGAGAATCCACAACCTCCCCAGAAAATCTCTGTTCACCCTCACAGTAAAAACAGTATTTCTGGCTGTTCAGAGGAACCTCCTGAGTTTTAGTTTGTGTCCACTGCCCCTGGTCCTGTCACTGAGCACCAGTGAAAAGAGCCCGATGCTGTTGTCTTTGCCCTCTCCCCTCAGGTATTGAGAAACACTGATAAGATCCCCCTGAGCCTTCTCATTTCCAGACTCAGCAGCCCTGGATCTCTCTGCCTTTGATCACAGAAGAGTTGTTTTAGTTCTCTATCATCTTCCTGGCCCTTCCCTGGACTCTCTCCATGGTGTCAATGTCTCCCCTGTACTGGGGAGCCCAGAACTGGACCCAGCACTGCAGCTGTGGCCTCACCAGTGCTGAGCAGAGGGGGAGGATCACCTCCCTCAACCTGCTGGCAGCATTTCTCCTACTGCAGCCTGGGACACCATAAGGTTCCTTTGCAGCAAGGGCACTTTGCTGGCTCACTCAGCCATGAAGCGCACGTGGAACATTAACTCCAGGGAAGGCAAGACTGGGCAGTGACAGGGAGCCAGAGGAGGACTAGGGCAGATGTTCCTTCAAAAAGCAGGTTCACAATGTGGATACAGGCCTGGTGAATCCCCTGGCTGATCCAGAGCACCAATTTTGCATTCCTTTGCTTGCATAGTCTCTCCCTGTCTTTCTCAGTCACACTCAATGCCACTTCTGAGCAACGTGTGTGACCTTTTCAGATACTTCACAGCAGGAACATTTGCTTTATCTCAAGGACATCACTTATTTGTGCCTACAGCTCGGTCTATGGCCAGGTGCCACCAAAGGATATGTCAAAGACTTTTGGACAATTCTGAAAAAGTGGCTCTTTTCTTTTACATGGGTCAATTTTTAACAGATATTCAAACTACCTTGCCCCCTGCCATACATGTGTGCATTTCCTTCATCTTGTGGACTATTTTCTACCAAAAGCAATTAAAAAGAAATTAAAAATTAAAAAAAAAAAAAAAGAAAAAGAAAAAGAGACAATCCCTTTCTGTGGGATTTTCTTATTGCAATTTTGAAAGCTCGCTTCTTGACATGAAAAACAAGCTGTACTCTATCTTTGTTATCAGCTGTAAAAGCTTAAACAGCAGGTCACAAGTATTAAGAGGTCTTGGCCCATCAGAGGACCACTCCTGGATACCAAGCAGATGGTATCCAGGGTGAGTCTGCAGCAAGGGCACCTTTCACAGACCCAGAGCAGCATGCAGGTGCTGCCAGCAAGCTGGGAAACATCCCAGTAAACTTGCTAAAAAAAAACTTCACCTTGCAAAAAGAAAACTTTTAGTTGTTTACTTTTTTAAACTATTGCAACAATGCTATCATCTTTCTCAACTCTGCTCATCCTGTGCATCCAATACATGAAATTTTTCAAGAATACAATTACCATCTCCCTGTCTGCAAGTCAGCTTTGCTGCTGACCTTTCATACACAGGGAGTCAAACTGGAAATAATCATATGGCATCAATTATGTGACAAAGTGCCTTAAACATTCTATTTGACATCCACTGAGATGATGTGCACAGGTCACTCATCACTTCATCATCTCTGATTAACACACTCACCCAAATTCATGCAGTCCAGCCCTTTGTGAATCTATGCTCTATTTGTTATCTGACAGATGATGACTGGGGAACATGTAACTCCTCAGTATATTTATTAGTATTACAACACATTACAACCTATAAACCTACCCCTCCTACCTACCACTCAATCCGTCTTGAAATCCTGGACTTTCAAAGTCCTGCTAAGTTTTTATAGGCCTAAATTGAAAACAGCATTGCAGCAATATTATTTTTCCTTGACTCTTCTTTGACAGTTTATTTCCCATCTAAACCTGTTCTAGGCTGCAGCATAATATAGGTCAGATTTGCTTCACTCCAAGCAAGTGAATTTTTACTGATAAAATTCTCCCTCTGCCACTACAGTGAAGCTGCCTATTTAAGCATTTACTAACCAAAAAATATGAACATCATATACCTGAGAAAGAGATACCCAGATGCCACTCAGTGGCATCCAAGGAATCCAATAAGGATTCAAAAAGGAATCCAAATAATTTCAAAGTAATTTTTATCCACAGGAAAGTTACTCTGAACAATTCCAGAGGATTCTTTCCCTTTTTTGGTGTTTTTAATTTAATTTTGATCTCACATCCACAACTACATCTAGGTCTGAGGAAATTTAAATGATGCTCTCCAAATTAGGCTGTTATTTTTTGAAACAAATTAAAAATTTTAAGTTCCTGGCATCTTTAGTGTCAAACCCACAATGTTACACAGTATATATTTTTTAAATTGGAACTGATGTATGTAACTTGGTTATTTTCCCCAGTTCTCTGTCAATGCAATTACCACAAATCCATGACAATAAAATTTCCTTACTGAAGTATTCAGTGTTTATCTCCTTTATTACCCATTACTTGTATGACAACAACAAAAGGAAAAGAAAAAAGGAATTCACTAGAAGACTATTTAACTGTACTCCTCATGACCTAAGATTCTGCTGTGTGTTTGCAAGACAGAAGAGCATGTAAACAATAGCACAACTTTTACTGGCACAAACCTAGTGTGATCATATGATCCCTGCTTGCCTCAAGTATAAACTATAAAGATCACTTTAAAATGGTGCAACAAGATTTACAGCATTCCACCTCATATTTTCTTCATACCTATTTTTTATTTTGTACACTGTATTATTTTCAAAATTAAACACCTTCCAAATTTATAGTTAGATAAAAGCTATGACCAAGGACCAAGCACATCATAAACCCAAAGTATTCAGATTCCAAAAGCTGCTTCCAAGATAATTTTCTAGGTAATTTCTAACATGCCTACTGAGGAAATGATCCAGAGTAAAATGAAATCAAAAGGTCAAAATTCTGGCTCTGGTTAGGGCGAGCAATAAAAGTCTTACTGATTTAGCAGGGCCAAAATTCCATCCACAAGGATTACTTCCTTTGACCTAAATGTGCTCTGAATCAATGCCTAATAGTCTGTGAGAGGCAAATGGCTTCTTTCATTTGGGATTAACTCAGAGTATTCTCTATGGTGTGTTCAGATGTTGTTGGGTTTTTATGCCCAATGATAAGGTGATTAAGTAATTTGCAAATTCAAAATGCCTTTCCACTTTTTAAAATAATATTAAAAATATTTTTGTTAAGACATGATTTTAAATGGTTATAGGCCACAATATTTTATTTTGACATTGACAACAAAGATGCCCTATTTCTGCTCACTGTGTCCAAGGTGTTTGAGAACTATTGGAAACTTAATTCCTCTCTGAGCAGAAATAAGAACTCTGAAGGGTGCTGTCCTCG
This sequence comes from Ammospiza nelsoni, assembly GCF_027579445.1. NCBI lineage: Eukaryota > Metazoa > Chordata > Aves > Passeriformes > Passerellidae > Ammospiza > Ammospiza nelsoni. The sequence continues at coordinate 101,084,113 of NC_080633.1, read as the reverse complement.
AGCCTCAACATGGACTTTGCAATAGCAGTTGAGTGAGGTGTTTCCAGCACAGGTCCCTCAGTTAATATGTCCAGTAGTTAAAAGCCAAGATGTGAAATTATTGATGTCGAGGTTTGGGAGACAGCTTTAGCATGGAAATCTTGTATCCTGGCTGCTTCCTGTGTCAGGGACATTGGATCCAGATGTCCCAAAACACAGGCACTTCAGAAAACAAGTGGCTCTTTAGCCATGCTGACATTGCCAAAATTATCCTTCTATGACACTGTTTTAGTTTAAAAATTGCTTTCAGTTTGAATAGGACTGGTGAAGGAATGGAGATGCAATGTGATCCTGTGCAGCAGAAAAACATCTCAGAAGGATTCTCCCTCCTGGATGATGCATCTCACTCAGGAAAGAAAGAGCAGCAGACCCTTATGCCTCTGAGTAGTTTGCATCTTCCACCATCAACATGATAAAAGCTCTCTTGTACTCATCTGAGGCTCATCTGACCCTTTAATGAGCTGATTCAGCTCACTAACCTGATAAGGAGTAACTCCTTTACTTTTTGTTTTGCTTGATATTTACTGCATTTGTTCCCTAGAACCAGAAGAAGGGAGACAGTGGGAGTATGTGTGTGTGGGTGGAACAGCTCTGCCTTTTTCAGCAGCAAAATTTTTAGGTCAGCCTGTAAAATCTTATCCTGCTTTTCAAAGGTACTGTAGATCTTGACTTACAAAAGAAAAGAAAATCCTTCAGGGATTTATTAAGGAAAAAAAAAATTATGAAAGCATTGCTACTTGAAAAGTTTGCATTGGTGAAGAAACCAGCTTTGAGAAATGAGTTTCCCTTCCTGCCCTTCCCCTCACCCACCAGTTTTCCAGTGCTACCAGCACCCAGACTGTTTTAATACAATTGTTCACAGGGCCACTCTGCAGGCCAGATCACTGAAACTATCTGCAGTAAATATCAACCTTAAAATCACTCTTCAGCCAGACCTGATAATTGCAATGGTTCACAGGATGGCCTTTCAGCCAACAATAACAGCCAAACAAGCAGTGAACATAAGCATTGTGACCTGAAGGGGAAAATTTTTCTATTTTTAAAGTTGGCTCTGCTGTGAAACCAATGAGACAGACAACAAACCAATCATACAGCAAAAGGTAAGAGAAGTGCTGACTGGGGACAAAATATGAGCAAGAAGAATCTCAGCTAATTCTCAGCAAAGAGAATTCCCTCATGGGAAGGAGCTGAGGAAGAACAGGCAAAGCTCTGACACTTCATAACATCCCTAAAACACCAGAGAAGAGTTTAGACACAAAATATATTGCACACATACATGCAGGAATGGGTACATGTATCCAAGGTGTTACCCTCCAAGAAAATACTCTGCTTTACTCCCAAATAGACTCATCACAATTAATAACAAATTCTGATGGCTGTAAATTGCTACAGGCCAAAATTAAAAATAAAACATCTCAGCTGAAGGAGTGTACTCCCTGAAAAGTACAGATCATCTCCTCAAGCACCGAGACAGTCCCTACTCGCTGGGTACAGAAGTGATTTTGTAAGCCAAATTCACATGGTGATGAGCTCAAAAGCAGAAAACCTTCTCAGACTGCTTACCTCTTTTGCACTTTTAATTTTGGCCAGGAAAGTGTAGAGCTCCATTGTTTCAGCAAACAGAGCCCGACACACAGCTTGGTAGTGGTTGGGCGCCTCCGATCGCGTTGGCAGGTGGGCAGCACACAGCTAGGGAAAAAAATAAATAACAGGATCAAAACAATGCCCATGGCTTTCATTAATGCTACAGAGCTTGAAATAACATGTAAGTGAATGCAACCAAACATGAGACATTTAAGTTTAGTCAGGAATTGTGTATTTTCTATACCTTCTGTTCCCATTTGTTTTATGAGAAGAGTACTATGAGAATGGTAAGGGAACTGGTAGACCATGTTCTAGAAAACCAAGACACTGCCTTTTCATAACAAAAAAAAAAAAAAAAAAAAAAAAAAAAAAAAAAGGAGGGGGGACAATAAAATTCAACATAATTGTGAAAACAAGCCATCTTGCAGTAGCAAATTTTGGGAAAACATACTTAATTCAAACCAGCTTTAACACTAAGTGTTAAGTATTACTATGAACATGGAAGAGAAATGTATCTCTACTGGTTTATGAAAGGATGGAAGGAGAAGCAAGGAAAAAAGTACAGGGTAATCATCAAGCTGAAACTCTGATCAGATTTATTTCAAGCAGCACAAAGATTTTAAAACTCAGCAAGAGCTATGGAAGCACAGGCTTATTGCTTTACCTCACACACACATGAACGTTTTCAAACACAGGCATAGCTAATGCAAAGGAACCCTACAGGTGTTTCCATATATGCTAAACTTGTCAAACTCTGAAAGCCTATTCAAATCACTAAGAATTATTCACAGTTACTGATGAACAGTCAGTCCAGCATTGCTTCTAGAGCAAAACATGCAGCTCCCATTTCCAACAAGAGAAGTTTTACTGAAACCAGCCTTTACATTTCAAACTGAGAAACTGAATTGTTTGAGTGACATCCAGCTTCACAGACATACCGTTTACATGGAAATATTGGCTGAAAACAGACAGAATAAAACAACATCTGTAATTTGTTTCCTAAACACTTTTAAATTAAAAAAATCTCAAAGCTGAAACTTGAGTATGGACAGCCATATACTGGTACATATGTAAAACCAAGGTCTTAACCAAGGCCATAAATTTGGTCTTGTTTATGTGGTTCTATTGTAACTATTTATATATATATATAGCTACATACAGATCTCCAGAACTGAAGCTTGAGACAAAAGCCTCTTTAGCAGAAGAGCCCTTAATTAGCCTAGTGGCATACTTGTCTAAATCTCTCCTGTTATTTCAGTGAACACTGCTGTTACAAGGGGCACAATGCATGTAAAGCTCAGGCTGCTTTTCCATATTACTTTCCATTTGATTTAAATCCACACTGCCACTAAAAGGTGTGGTGCTGTGGCCTCCAGCTGTAGGGATCCACAGATACCCTCCTGCTGGCACGGGAGTTCATGCCCTAACTCAGAGGATTACTCACCCTGACAAAAATCAACAATGTGAAGGAAGTGGAGCAGGAGACAATTACTCTTCATGGCATGGACACACTCCCAGAAGTGAAGGTAAAAAGGAGCAAGGAGAACATGCTGCCAGGGTGGGAGAAGGGAGGAAGGGCTGAAGAGATTTAGACTGCCTCAATCTCATTGACAAGTTGCTCTCTGAGGCCATAGGCCCCTTGCTATCTTTTATTTCTTGCCATTAGAATAACAATACAGAGCTCAGTGGTCAGATTTGGTCAACTTCTTTGATAAACCTTTACAAGCACAATTATGTACCCCTGTGTATTTATCTACTTTTTGTTGTAAAAATGAATACACATACAGAAAGTTTATATATACGTGTGTGTACATTTTTATTCCTTGCTACATATTTTTTCCTGTATATTTATTACTTCCTATATATTTTATTCCTTCCACATAGGAAATGCAAGGCAGCCATGTTCATGAAATTGCCCTTGATCCCTGCACTTCAAAATTTATGCTGTTTTACAGTGGATGGCCAAAATTTTCTTACACTCTTCAAATTAATTTCTGGATAATCACAAGGACGTAGTTGACATATGTCTCCGTTTTTCTCCCCACTCCCCAACTCCCCACTTTTTTTGCTTTTTCCTCCTTTTTTTTTCCTTTTCTTTTTTTCCTTTTTTCCTTTTTAACAAATGGGTTCATCTCCTTGGCAGATAAAGGAAGAAAAACCCAAACAGATGCACTCCTAATGCATGCAATAGTCATAGCACATACCACAAAGATAGAATCTACTAAACATTTCTCTTAATGAAAATATTAGAACATTAGACCAGTTCTGAGTATGGTTGTACTCTTTTTTCTCAATAATGAATCATGTCCTTACTTGCCTTACTATGTTTTCATTTTCTAGTAATTAATTATAGTACAGAAAAAAGAGTTTCATTCTAAAATACACTACTTACAAAAATAAAAATATTAGCAACTTCAATTTTGAAAAAGGTCATAAAATGTTGTAAGTCTTCATAGCTGAGAATAAAATTTTATTATTACACAGACTGCACACAGGTTTTTAAGAATCCTTCTTTTCTTTATTCAGAGGCATGTTAATTAGAAACATTTTGCATCAAATATTGAGAAAGTTAATGAAATGCAGTGGTGAGAAGTTCAAGCAGGGAATGGTTGTAATATTGATTCTATTAGTGAACACAAAGTAAAGCAAAAAAAAAAAAAGAAAAAGCCTGCTGAACCAAAGTTACAAAAGCAATCACATAAAACCTGACCATTTGCTTTGCAAACCTTAGGCTGCAGGTATTAAAAGAGGGCCAGCAGCTCCTACCAACTTTCATGTTCTGAGAAATCAGTCTCTGAGTCATCTTATATTATGTGAAGATGCATTACATAATAAAAGTTCTTGTGGTAATATTAAGTCAAACGACTCAACATGAGTTTTTTGGATTAGGGAAGGTAAGCCTGAAGAAAAAGGAAAATGTAAATAGGACAGGCTGATTTTTTTTCCCCTTCATTGTAATATATTGTACTTGCACATTGGTTCAGAACCCCAACAAGCTGTAACTTCTGCATGAAATACCACAAAATCTAGGCAGGCAAGGCAAATCAAGCATGAAATGTCACTTCTAGCCTGAGTTCAGGATATTTATCCACTTTAAAAAAATTAAAATCTTTATGGTAGTAGTGTTTGAAAAGCTATGTTTCTGTAACACACAACAAAAATCTCAGTCAGTATGTTTTAATAACTGAGATATGAAAGAATAACTATCTAATGAACTCCTCTTCTTACCATGTCAGGGTGGTAGTAGTGCAAGAAGGATTAAGATCATATATGCAGTCTTTTCCAGTCATTTTGAGGTTGTATGCTTATTCTGACACTTGCCTTTTCATCCCTCATGATACAACTTAAAACTACCCTAAGGGGAATGAACTCAAACAGTGCCCAGAGCTTAACACAAGGCCTGCTTGTTCTGCTTCCAAGAAGTCTCAAAAAGTATGGCTCAAAACAGATTATGTGGTATTTGCAAACTGGTGAAATAATAAAAATATTATCAACTACTAAAACATTAACTAGCTCAGTCTGTAAATATTTCCATTTGCAATCATTGTGAAGAGCTGGGATTTCTGAATATTTTTTTTCTAACTGAGCCTATCCAAAACCCCAGTTTGACCCAAAGCATTCAATCTTTGCTTAGATCACTAAGAAGATTAGAGGCTGTTTCCATCCACATTCAGGGTTCACAGGAAAAAAAGGCATTATGTAAATATCATAGCCTTGCCAGCTCCTCCAACTTCATCCTCGGTTGACTAGGAAACAGGGTGCACCAAGCCAAAGCAGTGCTAGCAGGAATCACAATTTAACCATCTGAAGAGATCAAACAGCATTTTTTGCATTTCTTTGAATATATTCCAGCAAGGCCTCCATAAAGTTACAAGAAATACACTAAAATGCAGCTAAGCTTTGCAAAACCATTTTGGCTAGATATATATTGGAAGCTTCATCAAAACACCTGGGCTGCTGGAATTAAGATTTCAGAAGACAAAAAGTGTTTCCACTTGTAATTATCTTGGGGAATGCACCACAAAGAAGAAAAAGATTTCTTTTTCCCATGGGCCACAAAGACAGGCCATTGATATTATGCAAAACATATTACCAGCCTGCAAATGCCAGGCTTGTTAAGTGTTTTGAAAGCCTTGGAGTATTAACAAAGACTTAAAAGATGTACTTTTTCTTAAGCAACAAGAAGAAATTACTTTAACCAACAGATCACTGAACATGCAAGTGTACCAGCTATTTGCCTCATCCTTTGCAGTATGGTACTGCAACAGGTTCAGAAAATAAAACTCAGCTTCAGATGCCTTTTCAAGTCCGGACTATTTTCTGAAAGATTTTACCTCCATGAAGATAAACTAGAGTTTATGATTAGGCTTTTGTTTTCATATATATCCTTCTTAATATGAATATGAACTTCAGCAGCCACACACCTTACCAGAGAAATTTTACCAAGACACGACCTGCATATTTGTAAAATTTAACTAAGCATTTTGCTTTACTATCCAGAATAAAACTGAGGGATGTGCTCCTGACAGGAATAAGTGTGTTGTCATGAGTTTGTAAGATGTTTCTGCCTGCTAGGACCACCCCTGTACACAGTACCCACAACTTAGGCACAGTAAAAGTTTTGAGGTGGCTTTTACAACATCTGGAGCCAATTTCAGCTGCTTCCCAGCACTTCAGAGCTGCTCTCTCAAACATTCCAGGCAGCCATGTGCCCCCGGCTCTGCTGCTTGTAACTGCAATGGGCCAAGGAGTGCCCGATCCCTCTGACAAGGACTCTAGGGGAACACTGCTGAGCAAAGACTGCAATAAGATAAAAGGGATGGGAGCAGAGTTAGCTATTAATCCACAAAATAAATTAACAGAAAATACAGAAAGTATTCACAGACATTTACTCTTCACCTGCAAAAGTTTGGTAACTTTTTAATTGATATTTTAAAGGATCTTTTGCAAGTGCCATGGAATGCCCAACTGCTTGACATGGGATCTCCTAGTTAATTTTGGACACCTCAAGGAAAAGGTAGGTTTTGTGGAAACTGAAGCAAATTGCCAGTACCAAGCACATCTACCTTGGTATTTAAGTGTTCTCCAGCAGTCTGCCAAGGCCTTCCCTTGGGCTGGTATTTGTTGTTTTGATCATCGCTTTCGGGTGGACAAGGGTAGTACTACACAGTTCCCTACTTCACGATTTCCAAATTTAATGTTTTGAGTAATCCTCCCCATAAAATAATTTAATAAACACAGTCTTTCTTTACTGATTTTCCTTTTCAGTATGAACCTGCAAATGCAGCAGCAAAGTTATTGCATTTAGCAATAACAGGTATAATTGGCAGAAACAGCGGCCTTGGATGGTTCTCTCCTTCAGGACTGTGTAAAGGACACAACAAGGTAGCTGCTGAAATTGAAGCCAAAACTGCAAATGGAAATTGGATGATGCAAGGATTGAAAACACTGCTTTGCATAGGATGCTGATCCTTAAAGAAATGTCCACTTGTCTGCATCAGATAATCGTCATTGTCATCGCTAACTACCCTCTTCTTTGCAAAGTCTAAGGATTAAAGGCTTTGAGCAAATTATTTATATTTATGCTGAAATGTCAAACAGGAATGGACTAACAAATGTTTACAAATGCCCTCCTGAGTCAAAACTGAAGTCAGCCTGCAAGTAAAATTGAAAGATGCTCCTCATTAAGGTAGACTGTGCTGGGAAATGCTGCTGTGAGATTTTGGGTGCTGCCATTGTTTTAGAAACACAAAGCAAAACACACAGATTCAAAATGTTGAGGATGAAACTGGTTCACAGTTAAGGGCTCCCTTCCACTTTTTTCTCCTGAACAGAATATCTGTCCTGACATTGTTTCCTTCAGGTACCAATTGCATTGAAGTGCTCAGCACCATGACTCATTTTCTTTCTTAAAATCTTAATACTACACAACTATTTGATGAGTCTTAACTACTTTTCCATGCTATTAGACTGAATTTAAGCAGTGATGAGAATCTTGATAAAATTTTAACAGACAGCAACTGCAAGATTAACACCCCACTGAACTGTCTCGCCTATAAACTTGAACCTTACCCAACAACAGACAATTAAAGGTGAAGATAATTTGTAATCTGTTACATTTATATGATACCATCTTTAGGAAAATGAGTTTTACAAATATTTAACATAATTACAAACACTTTTGAAAGTACTTAAAACTTACACTGGTGTCAGGAAGAGAAAACAAACTCCACTACACATTACTGAGTACATCTCAATTTTTAAGCCAAATCCTATATTTTTCATGCTCAGTGAACCCTATTCTCACTCTTTATTAGCTTTCTAAGAATGAAGGAAGACCATGACTATCAAAACAGACTTTAAATGAAAGTCAACCTATGTTTTTATGATACAATGATTATTTTCACTGGACATTTTGATATTAAATTTTCAATGACTGACTAACTTTATGTGCTAGTGCAGACTTCTTGACAAAGTTGCATTTGTATAAATTCTCATTTCCACTTGAAAGCCATGAGGGTAGTATTTTTACCCCTCAAATACAAGCCCCTACATACAACTGTTTCTGGACTATGTGTTAAGTGTATTGTTACACTGTCTTTACACAGTGGACTAACAACATCCTGCTTCTCAAAGAGACTTGTCTCAAAAGACCCAATTAAGTGAAAACCAATTCTGCATTCTGTCTTAGTTTCAGAGAAACTGTGCTTTGTTGTTTCTTAGCAGAATAATGGAGGAATTAATAATATAAATATGCAGTAATCTGAATTTGCTAGCTCTCCTTCTTTGACTATTCAGTGCAACATCAATGGGATTATTCATGGGCAAGTGTGAAAACCTACCATTTCTGGTTTTCCCATTTTTTTACATGAAATGTCAATTCCTGCAACATTTAGCAAAACCACTAGGTAGCCTGTCAGCAACAACTGCTTTCTAAAGCTCTCTGCTTCACAGGTAGACAAGAGCTTACGGCAACTCTCATCTGTACCACTCACACATCTGCATTTCATGCTGGAGCAGCAGAGTGAAGGATGAGACGGAGGCATCTGGGTAAGAAAACCAGCTTCAAAAGCAGAGCAGAGGCATAGATGGGAAAACACGATAAAACTGGATAATTAAAGGAGAAGGGGAGTGGCTGTGCAAATTCACAGGGCTACCTGTAGTTATTTAGCTACCAGCCCATTAAGCTGTGGAACCACCCTTCACATTATTAAATAACTTAGAGCTGAACAACTGCTAGCAAAGAGCTGCACCCTTGTAATGCTATTTTGTATGTTTGTCTGCCATGCTGCTCAGGCCCTCCTTAGGGCTGCAGGGTGCCTTCTCCTGTTCCTGAATTACTGCTTCTGTTCAGGAGAGGAGAGGAGAACTGGTTTTGTACCAGGATTCTTGGCATATGCAGTAGAGAATGAGGGCAGGATGGAAGCCCTTCTTTCTTCCCCTCTCCCCAAGAGCTCACATGAGCAGATAAAGCAGTGATTACACCCAGGCTGCTGCTTGGGAAAACAAACAAAAAAAAAAGGAGTATTTCAGGAAAAACAGTAGAAAATAGTGAAGTATTTAAAACAGTTTAAATGAGAAAACAATTTTATCAAAAGGTATCATAAAATGTTGGGGAATGACCCTCAAATCAGAAACCAAATCACAGAGACACATGTAGAAAAGGAAGGGGAGAATAGTGCAGAAGAGAGGCTGCATCTCTCAGCTTTTGAATAATGCCCATCAGTCTCATCATTACACAGTTGAGATGTTGTATACATTCTAATTGAGAGACAATATATTAATGTAGGGCAGTTTATTCATGAGCCACTTAAAATCCAATTAAAATATATCAACTAAAATAAAAACATGCACTTTCCTTGGCAGCAATTTACAGTTCACATACAAAGCTTTAAAGTGTGTGTGTGTGTGGGGGAAGCTTGTTTGTTTTTATGTACAGTGCTGAAATTTCTCTCAGTAGGCATAATAATAATAATAATAATTTGCTTTCATGTTTTGTCCTGAAGCATGACTTCTTTATTCCTATCCAAAAAACCAGTTTTCCAGCCACATAGCCAAATATACAGCATGACAAAGCATAACAAGCTTTTAAACTTCACTCCCAATGAAAAAAATCAAGTAACTTCTAACCAGTCTAATTTTGCTTCCATTAGACCTCATCTTATGGAAAGTTTTTCTACTCCTTCATGTATGCCTACTCCTTATTTGTACAACCTTTGTCAGGAAAACCAGGTCTTGGAACCCTGATTGCATAAAAAAGGCCTACACAAAAATTCTTTCTCTTCTTCTTCCAGGCAAGTGTGCTTAACATTTCTCTCTTAAAATTTATAGCCACTGAATCTTGCAATTGCCTTATCAAGCATATCAGTTACATAAATGTTAAACATGCCACTCTAAGGTAGGTATGAACAAAATTATTTAACCCACAATTTATTGATTAAATTGATTAAGTAATTTTGATTCAAATATATATCATTGTTTATTCAAACAGAATAGATATGCAATAAAGCAGAATGTTAAAAGTGGTTACAAGTGTTATTTTCTCCTCAGTTCCCTCTGTTTGTGGCCCTTTTTCTTACACACACTTCATTCCTGGAAATTGCCTCCAGTATGGTAATTACTAGAAATTGAATTACCTGGAGCCCATGGCTCTGAAATACTCCCTGCACATAGGTGGGACTCACCACCTGTAGGGACTGCAGATGGTGTTTATACTGCCCTGGATGATCAGAGACTTGAGGCAAAGACAACTCTGCTGCTTCACTCTGCCTCCACACGTGTCTTCCCATTGGCAACAATGGGAGTAAAAGCATTTTTTTAGCACTGTGTCACTGCATTTTTACCACTCTGTCAAGTATTCAAGGCCAGCTCAAGTACCCCAAACTGTGCTAAGTCTGCACTGTGGGGAGTGTAGTCGTGCTGCTGGGGCTCTGTCACAGCCTTGCAGTCCATGCCCACACGTAGTCTTTCTCCCTAGTGATATTAAGAATGACAAATTTTAGTTTTGTTAGTGCAGCTGAGGTCAACACAAAGCCCAGTGGGCTGGTCAGGAATCTTTTTTGATATGGAAAATAAAAAATTCTGGATCAAAGCCATTGCTGACCAAATCACATATGCTACAGCATATTTTTCCCTGCTCTGTTGGTCCATTTGCACTTCTATGCACTCAAAAAGTCTCTAGGTGAACATTTAGGATGGACAGCTGTAGTGAATTATTAACCATCTTGCAGCAATTGATAGTTTTTTTGAAATCTTAGGTCCTGAACTCATAGGAATATATATGAAATATAACCGTCACTATTTCTAATTAAGAGATTGTGCAGATTCTAGCACATTTTAAAGGCTGATCTCTTGATGCAATCTTAAAATGTATTAGTTTCCTCACATCATGACTTCTTGGAGGGGAGAGCAATGAGTCTCTGCTTCCAAAAGAGATGAACAACACAGACCTCAACACAAGACGGGAACCCCAAGATGGAGAACAAGAGAGATTGTCTCTTGCTAATAAACTGAACACAAGAACATTTCTTCCTCTTGCTTAAGGCTTGCCTTTTCTTTCTAACAGTTATCTTGTTTATTTCAAAATGTGCCACTTGTAGAAGCAGGGCAATCCATGCACCTGGGCCAATCTCTGACTGCACAAGCAAGTTTGTTTCATTTTCAAATCAACTTCTCTGTACTTTCAAATGCTGAGCATTCTTTTGGAAATGAATTTAGTTGCACACTCAGAAAAAGATGGATGGAAAACATATACATAGTTTAAAGTATTTGAAGAATCTTTCCAACTTTTATTACCTTGCTTTTAATTAGCATAAAATAATTTTGCACTTTAGGTTATCTCAACCATATCAGATAGGTCTTACCATTCTTATCTGAGAAGGAACCTTGTAGAAACAAGTATGTTCCTCCCTAAAAGGGATGTGGCCCTCAACAGAGAATAGTTCAGGGGGAAAAAACGAACAGCAAAAAAACCCAACAATAAAAAAGACCCATACACCACAACCCAGCTACCAGCCACTTGTTCATCAAAATCTTATTATCTGAAGGGAAAAAGAAAAAATGGAGGTAGCAAACCATTTTTCTAGTTCTCCAGTCAAGGCTGCATGATTGCTTTGTTTTCAAACACAGCCCTTAAAATAATTAAACAATTTTGTGCCAAGTACTCTAAGGACCTGCGCCATAGGTAATTATTTGCCTGTTCTCAGTTACACATCATGAAAGATATATCTCTACAAGTCAGGCAGGAACTCCCAGCTCAGTTCTTCAACTTCAAAGCTACCTTTAAACCCCCTGGCACTTGCAGAGGCATATACTACATGTCCATTGAAATTGATGCTTTTACATGATAAGTCTATCAATGCCTTCTAAAGCAGAAATATAAAGGGAATTTTATCTCTGGAAGGCAATTAATACTGTAGTGACTGCAGTCCAGAGAGAGCAAGGTTATCAAAGGGGTGATCATGGTAGAGCACTCTCCTGCATGTACTCAAAGACCAATTGTTACTCTTGGACAACTCTTTTCTATACTAACATTTTTCATAATAAAACCACTTTTGAAGGCTGAAAGTCAGAGCAGTTATATTTCTAAAAACCAGGACTTAGAGCAAAGTACAGTAACTAGAAATGCAAGTATATACATCTATTTCAAATATTGCTACCTTCAGAAAGATGAAAGGCAGCTTAACATCAACTTTATACTGAACTTTATAGCCATGGATAAAGGGACATCTCTAAGACATTGGCAAAGTGCCTCAACTGGAGTTAGCCAACAGCTCTGAACCGAATTTTGGATCTACCATCACATCTACCAAAAGTCTGGTGTAAAACTGCTGAGTGTTAAAGCTCACAGATTGTTCTGTCAGCAAAGATAACTTAAAATATCATTCTTTTGTCAAAAAGCCCAAAACTGTTTCTAGAGGACTTTGTGCCAGTATCCTGAAGTACACCTCAGTGTCCCACAAGAAAGATGGCTTCAAAAGGAATCTGGGGGAGGCAGGGAACACAAGGGGGGATCAGCTCCCTCAAACTCTGCATGACACCAGCAAGGAGCTGCCAAAAAACCACTCTGCTTGCAGCACCTTCATTAAAAGGCCTAGATAGCTGCCAAATTACCTTCAAAGAGAGGTTAGCTTTATCTGCCAGAGTGGTAAAGAAAATTAATAATCCTTTTATTGTGGTAGGCATGTAAGACAAAAGAGGTTTGTGGACGGTGTCTAGTTATCTTGCTGGTTATCTCCCCTTAGCTGCCCTGCACCCAGGCACAAGCAACACCTGCCCAGAGATTACAAACCTCCTGAGTTTCACCTGCACAGCAGCAAGTGTCCTGAACACAACAGAAACACCCGTCCTGTTCTACCTGCTCACTTGACCACAGAGCCAGGCTGAGGGAGGTGGGTGCCATCCATGCCCTGGCCACCAGGAAGGCACCTGCAAGGAGCAGGGATATTCCCTCTCTCCCTCTCCAAGGCAGGAAAGCAAGCCCAACTTGTAGTGTTCTGAGGTGAGGGTTTTTTGGTTTTTAAAGGTTTCTGGTACAGACAGATTTCAGCAATTCTGCTGAAGTGACACCCTGAGGCCAAGTGTCTCTGGCAACCACACCTCACTGGAAAGTCCCCAGCAAAGTGCCTTAGCTCCAAACACAGTACGCATCATTACCAGGGCAAGAAATTGCAATAAGAGCCCTCCTTTGCTCACCAGCACACTCAAATGTGAAAGGGACTGACATCACCCTTTTAAAAGGAGCACAGTGGTTACTTTCAAAGTAAAGCTGACCACATGTTGACCTCCAGTTACACTGCCCCAGATGAAAAATCAGGACAACTGTTTAAGACAGCAAATGACATCACTTTAATTAATGAAACCTGTCTATCAACATAATTCACTTAAACACTTGTCACGTTCAAAGCTGCTTTAAAATTACTTTGAAGGGATTTATGTGAACTGTCCCCAGCTTTCTTCATCAAGCTAAGGTACAGGAATCCCTTCACTTTCTATATGGGTTTATAAGAAATTAAACACAAGGGCAAACACAAGGACAAAATAAATTAACTCACTGAGTATTTTTATTTCTAGTATGTTGCCTAGAAAACATATTCCTTTTTTTTTTTTTTTCCTCTGAGCCATTAAAAATAGCTCTAAGTGTGACATGGTGCTTCTGTCCAGACATGAAAAGACTTAATAAATCTTGCTAATACTGGTTGAACTTCAGTTTTTTTAATTTGTTTTTGTTTGTTTGTTTGTTTGTTTAATATCACATGCTACCACAGAAGATTTCTTTAAAAACAAGCCCTATAGTTCACTTTCTTCACTTAACAGTGTCATGTTTTTAAACATTGCCTTACAATTTTGCCTTTCCAAAAGGTGGATTGAGGATAGCGATATCTTACATCTACCCATGTAAGTACATGTGACTGTACAAAACACATATATGGGGGCTGATTGCATACAGTATAGAACAGACTGGTAGATGTGAATTGATTAGAAGAGTCCAGTTCATAAAGAGTTTTGGCTTCATGAAAATTTGCTGATTTAAAGCAAGTGTTGGTCTTAATGCTCACATCAAGAAACCTTGGCATGCCAAAAAGAAAAAACAAATACAATTGCACATTAGGACCTTCTTGTCCCAACTCCAAGCCTGCTTTATCCTAAAAGAAGGCAAAAAAACCCAAATCCAGCCAATTGCTCCAAAAACCCCAACCATACAACTCTCATTTGGCTTAAATCACCCAAAGTATCATGTTCTTCCCTGCCAACATGAGTGCAATAACTAGAAAACAAATGCCTGGTTTTTCTAGTGCTTAAAATTAAGTTTCCAGCCTCTTTCTCTGAGATCAATAGATCAATAATAACAAAACAAAGGGTTTTGTTCTCTCTTCAGTGCAGAGGCAATAAAATGCCTGTTTTCCATTCACCCAAGCTTCCAAAAAGAATCCTCCTAGTGCCTTCTTTCCAGCATTTACACAAAGCCAGCCGAGAGCAGCGTGTGAAGCTCTGCCACTGTGTGCAGCTGCCTGCCCTCAGCACAATCTCTGAGCACTCTGTGCTTGTCAATCCCTCAGATAAATATTCCTCCTGAGAGGGTTTAGTTTGGGTCTACAAACAACAACTACTCGTGGTTCTGCTCAGTGCTGCCAGTTTGCTTTGCCTCTTCACATAAAATCCCCGAATTCCCATGCCTGCTACCTTTCTATAGCATCCAGGCTGCCCTACACCTTCCCTTCAAGTAAAAGCTCTGCCAAGCTCAGTAGATTTGAAGAATTCATCTCTTGGGACCACTTGATTCAGTTGACAGTGAGTTATCTGAAAGGCTGCGAGGTTAAAACATTCAAATCATTCCCCACAATTCTGCATACCCAGCCCACATATGAAGAAGCTTTGGAATGTGTGCCCCAAAGTTTGCAGTGAGGCAAACCTGAAGCTACATCAGAAGTGCCCTGAAGCCATCACCCAGAAGAATATTGCTTTTCCCATTCTGTTATTTCATTAAAAATATTTACAAATTGTTCACTTAAAACACACTCAGGGCCATGCACCCTGCAGACAATAATCTTTTGAAAGCTACCTCTCAGGAGTGCTTCAGGTACAACAATACCATTCAGGGATGTTGGAAGTAAATGTTTAAACAAAAACTTACTGTAAAAAACCTTTTACTAAAAAATGCAAAACATGCTCTGTCTTCAGACCAATCTTTGGGATAAATATGATATCCTGCCTTTTAGATGTGCATCTTCAGGGGTCAGCACAATCTAGCAGACCCTGTTTATTTCTTCGTATCAAATGGCCTTATCTCACTTAAATATTTTTCTAAAATACAACATGCAACAGTACACTAAGCAAAAGGGAGCAGAAAATAGTATAATAGGAGCACAGTAGTCAAGAGTATGTTTTAAAAAAAGCATAGATAAAATAAAGTGATTATTATTTTGGACAATTAATGGTACTTTAAAATCAATTCTATGACCTTTCCTCCAAATGTTTAATTTCTTTTTATACTGTTACTGGCACTGAAATAAATGCGCCAATAGAATTTTTGCCTCAAGCCCAAGCCTCCTTCTTGAATAATTCAAAAGCAAGAAGATCACAGTGGCTTAATTAAAGGGCCCTCCCTCTGTTTCTTTATTTTTCCCATGTTGCTGTTACAGGACAATATGCCTCTGCAAGAAGTTAAGTAATTTTGTAGCATCTATGCTGCTTCTATTTTCTTTGCTAATGCAATTATACCATTATAAGTGACTCTGGACTAGCAATATTGACAACTGAAATGCTCAGTTTTTTAGATATGCAAAATGCATAGTCTTTTACATAGTTGCTATCACCAAGATAAACTGTAGCCACATTTCTCTTCAGAAAAAAGCAAGGCACAATTCTTCCCAAGAATATTTCTGGGATTCACATTCTCTGAACCTCAGAGAAAGAAAACACAATTCTTATCATTTGCTGTGTTTGTGTATGTGCAAAAGTAGAATACAACATGGAAATTGTTTACCCAAAGTCATAGTGTTTTGTTTCCTTTGCCTATCAGAGCCAGGTGTGTGTTTGTGTTGGGACTGATGGCTCACAGTCACAAAATTCAATGCAGTGTAAGCAGTTGTGTGCAAAGTTGAATACTTAGCAAATTCAGTTTTATATAGAATAATATAGTATAATACAGTAATTAATTAGCCTTCTGATATCCATGGAATCAAATACATCATTCTCTCCCCTCATCAGGGCCATCACAACATTGCAATAATAAACTTAGTACACTCATATTTGGTGATTTACTTCCTGGCAAGATCTAGAAAAAGCAAAACTTCCACAGCCACTTTTCCTCTAACCTCTCTCCTGAATAGACTGATGGATTGTGAGGCTCTAACACCTCAGAGAAGTTAGGGACTCCACAATTTCTAGAGGACCAGCACTTATAGACTCTGCCATTGGACCTTTCCTTTCAGCCTGGAAGGTGTAACATATTTTACCCCAGCTACATTAGACTAATTAAGAAATTCTCCCCCGCCCCACAAGTCCTGCTTCTCTCATGCCTGTAGAGCACTAGAGCTACAAGAACACCCACAGTGCCCATTTCAAATGAGCTGCAGATGCACTACCTAAAAAAATGCAGAAATAAGTTCATCTGCTGTTTTGAACATGGTCAGTGAGCGCAGTCACTGGGAATCTGCGGCACACAATACTACATGAGAAAACTGCCCATCAGTTTTGCATGTCACCATTAGTTTATCTCTTTACTGAAACACATATCCCACACATGATGTAAGTAATACAGGGGCTCCTGGGAAGCTACACTGGAAATTCCTCATGGGTTATCCCCTGTGAGATGCTGGCATTACATGGAATGTAAATCAAACACTTGTACCGTACAGGCAAGATAGAAGGTATCATGTGAGCCTGAAGAATGGCCTTCACATTTAAAGAAGCTAAAGGAGCCTGCAGAGATAAAAAGCTGCCAGCAACACCACAAACATCCAAGCCTACATGGGTAGAAAGGATTCTGACAAGATGAACCTTCACCAAATCCTAACGTAAGACAAGCTGCTGTCCTGGCTAATTTTTCTGAGCAGATCTACTGCCTTCACCAGGCTGACAGCAAATCTGAAAAACCCATCACAGCCTTCTGTGCACTTAGCAGTTTTAACAGCTGGAGAAGAGGGGAGGTTAAGAGATGGAAAGGGAGACTCAGGCAGATCCCTCCAGCTTTGGCCAGGTCAGGCAGCGCTGCTTTGCTGAGTGCTGCAGATAATCTGCAGGGCAGAGACGATGTGGGTCCTTTTTGTAATTGTGGCTCTGCTCTTTTCCTGCTTTGTTTTGGGTCTCTACAGCTTTACTGTGTTAATTGACCATTACCCTGATTTCCAGTCATTACTTAGAACTTCAAATTAATCTGATCAAACAGAACATACCTTGTGAGAGTAAACACTCGTTGATCTACTTCAGTCTCCAGGGTATATTTTAGGCAGCGCAGGCTCACACAGATTCTTTGATACTTCAGATGTATTCTTTCTTACAGAATGTTTTACATGTTTTCAAACTTGTATTTTTTATGGAATAACTGAAGCTCTATCATGAGAAATTCTGCCTTTTATGCATTATGGGCCACCATTACCACCAAAGAATCCTTCCACCTGCACTAAAATATGGAACTTTATTTTTACCCTTGTATAAATTACTTATTATAATTACAGCATAAAAGAGACAGAGGGGAAAAGTCCCTGCCCTACTGTGCCTCTTTTAGATGCATAAGGGCCCACACACAAATTTCAGGTGTATTCTAACCTCCCCATAAAAATAATCTGAATGCCCCATCTGTGTTTCCTGTTTTTGTTGGACAACTCCTTGGATTCCTCAGACTATTTTAGACCTTAGACAGGTTATACCAGTATAATTAAGTGAATTATGGGTACTTGGTTTTTTAACCATTGTAGATGTGCTACTGTGAGCCATAAATCATTGCAGGAAAGGTCATTTGGTTTTGTCTCCCAGCCTGGAGTAAGACACTCCAATCTATCTAAGCCCATACTGATGGAAGGAATGTTTCCAAGAATAATTAAAGTAAGGAAGACAAAAAGTTCTTCTTTTTAAATGGAAAGACAAGGTCTTGAGGGACAACTTCCTTGCAAGTACATCAGATACAAGCCCTTCATATCAAAGTCCTATTATTATTGTTAAATACTTTTATTTTAATACCAGCAACATGGAGATATTGCCCATACATTACAAACACTCAAACATGCAGAGAGACACTCCTGCTTATTTTTGCTCAGCTCTGTGGGGCTGCACAGCACAGGACTTCCAACACTGGCTCTGCCCATGACTCAGCCAGGAGCACTGTTTACTCTGCACCTGCACAATGGTGTTTGTAGATGAAGGAACTGATTAAAGAACAAAGGCAAACAAATAAACTTTTGGGATGCTTTGATGACACATAGGTGACAAAGGTCCCAGCAAAGGTGACAGCACAGACATGAGAAACATACTGTGTTTTGAATGAATAGCCATGATGCACGAGGCTTGCCTGGACAAGAGAAAAGCAGCAGTTTTACTTCATTTCTAAGACAATTCCAAGTTCTCTCAAAGCACAGTGAAAGAACAAGAAAAGGCCTGTGGATGGGTCCTATTCAGCCAAGATCCATCTATTCCTTTGCTAGTCCAATCTCAGTGATTGTTTTGTAGGAGACCCAAAGGGAATGGTTGAGCACATGCTCACCTCCTGAGCACAGGAGATGAGCCCTGGTCCTTGTGGCTTCACTGCTGAACTCAGAGCTCCCACTCCTGTCAGTGCAGCAGAGAGAAAGGGTGGCCAGGAGGTGTGCTGACCCACACTGTCCACCTGGTCAGAGCACCACCACGAAACTGCACCTTCAGAGGCCCACACTGCCCAGGGGCACCCACCCAACAGTGTCCTGTCACTGCAGTGTGAGATGGGGCTGTGGTTACAAAGTCACTCTGGGACATTTTGGGGTTTCTTTCTAGCTGACAGTCCCCAACGAGTTAAACTGCAAAAAAGGAACAGCCAAAGGAGAACCTGCCTTCCTCAGAACTTAAGAGGTACAAAAACTAGATGGCTGCACTTTCAGAGAGCCAAACAGATGGGACAGGAGGTTTCCCAATATTACAAAAGGGTTCTCAGATAGCAGGTCTATGTGACTGAAGATTCCCAAGTGGAGTATGATAATTTTTTGTTCAAGTTAGCAAGTACAGTGAAGAAAAAAAGTGAAGAGAACTGAGGACTTCCAACCCACTGTCATTTCAATGCCTCTCCATGCACATGAGACAAAAATCTTGTTTTTCTAAAATGAGATCCACCAAGATAAAGACAAGCACATAAATATGCGAGTACAGGATTCAAGAGAAAGGAAAGTATCTTTTTTGAGCATTTTCACACATGGCCAACGTTGCTGCATTCCTTTTTAATATAAAATGAATTGGCAACATCTGGGACTTTACCATCTCAGTAAGTTTCCAACTCATCAGCAGCTTCACACAGCATACACTGCAAGTTGCTTGTTTGGAAATAAAGCATAAATTTCAGGCTCATACAAAAATGCTTAAGTCAGCCCAGCCTTAAAATGAATTACACTCACAGAAAGCAGCACCTTACTAATCTTGTACTAGACAAAATTGTGGGGTTTTGAATTCCAGTAACATGAACTCTTTAACTGTCTGTCATAAACAAATACCCTGACTTGTTTTTAACTGCATTTTCTGGTTCCTCTCTGACAGGTTCCCATATTATACTCACATGGGGTCACAGCATCTATATGATAATAGTCCTCAGACCCAGAAGGGAATCTCCAAAATGCTTAGATCTAAATGTAGATCTTCTTATCCTGCCTATAATTGCAGTGAGACAGGACATACTTTTCTTTTCCCCTATAATCCTACAACATACCATAGATGGTAGATCTGTTCTACTATCAAAGTACTCAAAATAAAACAGAGGCAGATCAATATCACCACTGTAAATTTCCAGCTGAAAGGAGTCAACTATATCCTTGAACTACCAAGACTTATGAGTCACCTAGACATACAAGTTTCTCATCTCATGACCATGCCAATGATTAAAACAACTGAAATGGGAGAGGAGGAGTGTTTGAGGTTGAGAGAAACAATTTATTCTTCCTCTTTGCAAAGCACAAACATAATTTTTTACCAATAAAAATATTGCAAACTGCATCCTTATTTATATTTCTTATAGCGAGATAACACAATACTGACTATGCTGCTCTGAAAAAGAAATTTCATGCAAATTAAGTCAGCATGGAGATTTTCTGCGTATGAGTTTTGTTTGCTAGGGGACCTGGGCCACTCATTCACCTTTGTGAAGCAGCACTTGCATGACAGTTAATTTTTGGTCAGAATTAACAAACATTATTACTGAACTTCTTACAAGCAATTAGGTAAGACCTGGGACCCAAAGCCATTGAGCACCAGAGACCAACCACCTGCATTTGTGTCCTAGACAAGAAGGTGTGGCTTAGCTACAGATAAGGCTCCTGTTAAAAGCTGAGTTCACTTTTGGGATGAAAGGTAAACATAAGAAAGAGAGAGATACTGGCTCAGGAAGGGTGCTGCCTTCTTTCTGTACCTTCTACAAGACCTGCAGAAAAAGACAGCAAGGCAGTGACAAAGGTTAGTGCTGTGACTTGCAGGCACAACTGACAGCACCTCTACAATACCTCTGCTCTGCAGAAGGGCTGAGGCAAAGTCTACTACTGGCAGTGATTTGGCTACAATGATGCTCAAATCTGGAAGAAATGACAGGCTAGGATGGCAGTTAAGCCCAGCAAATACCAGCACAGAATAAAACCTGCTATCAAAGCCTCATGAGGTTACCTTTACACCCAGAATTAGAAAGGGGTGTTGACCTAGACTGAAGTAGAATACTGTAACTGGGTTTAGGGCTGGGGCTCAAGCCAGCAGATATTGATAAATCGCAGCTTAGAAAGTGCCTCAGGGTTAACAGGAAGATGCTGTTGGTTTAAACCATCTGTCTGCAGAGATCTATGGGATAAGGAGTGTGATAATGTTAAGATTAGGAGTGGAATTAGGGTTTGAGCATACTCTGGAAGAGGTTGATAAACTGTATCATCTTGTCTCAGTATCAGGGAGGGCCCCACGCTGTGATAAAGGTGCCACATGACAGGACTTCCCACACCCTTAGCAAGCCCAGCATGCCAGGCCTTCCCTGTCTATTCTCTGTTGACCAAGGCTTCCCAAGGTGTGTGTGCTGCCAACCTGTGCTCCTGATCCTGGGATTACTGTACTGTGTACATGCAGAGCCAACCTGGCACTCCCACATGTACAGATTTACAGAGCACAGTGTGTACACACAGTGGATGGGGTGGGGAGAGGGACTCAAACAAGGAGAGCATCTGTCTGGAAATATCCAGTCTTTGCTGTCTCCGTTTCTCCCTTCTTTTGCAGCAGGGCTGGCAAATCAGAAATATATCAAAGACTAAAAGCTTCTGGTCACCAATGTCTCCTCTCTTCACAGATGCCTTTTTAAAAACACTAGGTCAAGTCTGGACAGCAGGCTGGTCCTGCCAAGGAAATCAGGACCTAAATCAGCCAAATATACCAAGAAGCAGCACAAAAGCTTATCTGTCTTCCCCACTGGCTTTGCCAATGATGATCTTGGCAGTACTATTTAGCACTTACCCTTTTCTCCGTTCTTGGGAATCAGTGTTTGCCATATTACTCAGCATTTTCCAGGCTAGGGGGAGGGTGCAGGATTGACCTTGCTTACTTCACATTACAGAAAAACCTCACATATCTTAACTACCTCTGTGTTTTTTAATCACAATATATACTCACCCAAGTTAGTGATTAATGGCGAAGAGTTCAGCGGACAAAGACAGTTTTTGGAGGAGGAACCATATAGTCACTTTTCAAGGACAAAATAATTTCCAGACCACAGACTACATAGTTAAAAACCTTAAAAATCAGTATTAGTAGCACACTACCAGGCCATCACTACCATTTTCCAAGCTTGTGATGCAGAGAATGCAGGGGAAGCAAGAACAACAGTTCTCAATTCAATGAGCAAACCTGCTTCAGCATTCACTACAAACTGTGGGGGAAAAGGCTTTGCACTGAGTCTTGCCAAGAGGATCTTAAAATAATTGAACCTCATGGTCACAAGACCACACATTACAGTTGTGAAACAGTCACTGGGTAAATAAGGGTGTAGCCTCTGACATTTTACCACAGCTGGTGGGAGGAAAAAATTAAGAGAAAGCCACATGCAGAAGATGGTCTGACCTCTAAAAAGCTATTAAGTCAGGAAAAAAAAAGATCTTTCAAATCTGCACACATGTCAAAAATATGGCAGAACAATGCTGCCATTCTAGTCCTCTCAATGCAGTAATAACACTGAGTAGGGAATAAAGGTGATTTGCACAGTTAAGCCTGCAGCACATAATTAAGGCAAAAATAACAACAGAAATAAAAGAGAATTCCAAGGGATGTAGAAGTCAGGATGATGTACAAATGACAGCTGACCAGTTCACTAAGATGAAATCACAGAAGCAATACATGTCCAGGATGATATAAAACTATTAACAAAATATGATGAAGAAATAAAAGGTAAGATGCTGATTTTAAAACATAGAAACAGGCAAACTAGCAGAGATATTAACAAAGCCAAATGAACAGGATGTTATTCCATAGCATTAACCATTGAAACCTGTTGAATTTTCTTATTGCTTTTAATTCCAGGGATGTCTACACCAGTGTACCTAAAGGAGCTGAGCAAAGTTTTCCAAATTTATCTTTTATTGTTCACAGAAATCAAGTAAAGAACTTGCAAAATAATCACTTCCATAAAGACACTGTCTTCAGCTCTGTGTATACAAAGGTCTTGTCTGCCTCTGCACTAAGTGAAACTTTCACTTATCAATCTTATCAAAACATTTATCAAAAACTTCAGCTGTCAGCAATTCACAGCATTTTGCCAAACTGAGAGAAAAGGAATCAATCTTCTAAATTTCCACTAGACAGTCTGGAGCAGCTTGCATGAGGGCTTAGCAGGGTGCAATGCCCCCCCTCTGGGTGTTGGGCAGAGGCAGAGGAAGGAGAGAGCAAAGCACCTGCATGCAGCAACTCAGCAAGGCTAGCAGGGGCAGGGCTTGAAGGGCAGAGCACTTCAGCCAGTCAGGCCCTCCCCATCACAGGGAGCAAAGAATATTTCATTCATTTCTCCCTCTGGCCTCTGCTTCTCTGAGGGAGGGGGGAAAAACATTAAAATGCATTAAGCATTTATCATTACATCGGACACAAGGAGGATCCAAAAGCATCTTAAAGTTACTCCCACTCCAGGTTCCTAAGAGTTTCTCTCTACTCTTAACCCAGCAGAACTGAAGGGTTTTAGTGGGGTCTCCTTCCTGTGTCAGTGTGTTCTGATGGGCTATTTGGGACATTCCTCTAGTCTCAGCTTCCACCATGACCAGTTCCTGGTCCTTAGATATGACTTGCATTTAGAAAGAAGCGCTATAAATGGGCTCAGTCCTCTGGTACAAGTTAGCATAAAGTTTTCCAACCTGTATTAATATCAGATTTTTTATGAGTTAAACCAATTATACTATTTTTTTCCAACCACACATTAATACCTCTGTCTGTAATAAGAGCTCACTGGGCTCTGAAACATGCACAGATTACTCTGTAGAAAACAGAAGGTAATACTTTTAAATGATTATTCACAGTCACCCAGATAACATTAAAGAACTTGTCACAATTAAAATTCATAAGCTCTATTTCTGAATTTCACAACTCAGGTCAAGAACTGCAACTATAATGATCACCAGTGAAATACTGTGCCCTGACTCACTCCATCCAAATAAGCTACTGGTACAAAAGCACTGCTGTGCTTCAGGAGGGGAGGGTGCCAAGTGAAGGAACTGATAAGACATAATTACTCTAATAACCTGCTAATGAAAAGGTGAATTAATTGAAACACACCACAAAGTATCCAAGAGTATACAAAGTAATTCAACAGATGTTTACACTGGAAGGCTGACTATCCAGTGCAGGGATTAAATCAGATTCTGATGTTAATGGCATATCCAATGCTAAAGTTGATAATGGATTTTCTGTTGCCTACTGTCAAGCTTGAAATAATGCTGCACGTCATTTTCACAAACAAACCTTATAAAAGGACAAGGGAAATCAGAAAATTACACAGCCAGCATCACACAGAATAATAATGCAGAAAACAGTGTCTTCTCATTGACAGAACTATCATATAAACTGCCCACTACTGTACCTTCATGACATCTTTATAGGAGTGAATGGCCTCAACTTCTTCTTTGTCATCATCCTCATCCTCCACTCCTTCATCCAGAGCATCATATCCTTCATCCCTACTCCCATCTGTTTCTGTGGCATTAGTCATGTAGTCAATAAGCTGCTCCAGTGGAGGACTTAATTCCCTCTCTTCATTTTCCTTCAAACCATAGTCCAGGGCTTTATATATAATAATCCCTAGTGATTCAATAACCTGTAAAAACAAAAAAAACACGAAATATATATTAATGCCATTTACATGAACGAAGAGGTCAAGTGAGGAACAACCTTTTCTGGTGTTTATATAACAGACCCAGCAACTGAGAGGGCAATAAACATCAAAATCTAAGAGAAAAATTATCTGCTAATAACTATGGTAGCACTTGAGTAAGCACCTGGGTAGTACAGCATAGAACAAGCAAGAGCAGATCATACCACATACCTACAGTTTTCTTATTTCAATATTTGAAATAAAAAATTCATAATTTACGAACAAAGTAGGACCTTTTAAGGTTATTTTCCTTTTTTCCTTCTGATACTTCAAACCTCAAAGTAACATTACTCTACTTTTTAAGACTATATTGCACACACATAATTTTGTGGGGCAGCTAGGAAGAAATTCAAAGAAAGAATAAACTAACATGAGGTGCCTTCTTCTTCTCACATCTTAATGACACTTGGAAACTGCCCTTCAGTTTGTGCCTCTTCATTGACCTGAGAGGTGTCTGGACACAGCTGTGGATGTCCCAGCATTACCCACTGAGCTCTGGGACAGCAGCCCAAGAACTCCTTTGCCTGTTGCACAGCTGTGGAGGCACACATTTGCCACTGAAACTGCCAACAACTGTATTCCACAGTGATGAGGTTGTACCTCAATTTTTCATTGAATTGAGGATTTTTATTTGTGCCCTGTCAAGAGCAAAGCAAACCAATGACCTCTTACTCAGTGTGAGCTAGGAAAATATTGTCCTGAACATCCCACAATGATAAATGCACATTTTCTCTCTTGACATTAGTAATTTTCCTTATGAGCAATATCAAAGCCTCTGGAATGTTAAAGATGTAAATAATGGCATTACAAACAGGAGTTTGAAAATGGGTATTAATGAAGAGGGAAGGGAAAATGGGATTGCAATAGTAAACCACAAGAAGGTAATGTCACTGCTGGGAGATCCTTGTCTGACAACGGAAGTAGGACTGGAGTTATTGCATGTAATCTCTGATCTTCCTTGTGCGTTGGGATAGATAGCATGTCACACAAATTAGCAGACTCCAGTGTAGGAGTAGTTGGCACAGCAGCAACTTTAATAACAGGAGCATTTCTAAATATACCAAACCTTGTCATCAAATGACATTTTCTCTAATCAGCCTTTCGGTACGATCCTGGTCGACACACTTTTTACTGCAGAGTTTTGAAATTCTTTTTCAGGAAATAGGACAACACAAAGGGATTCTTAAAACATTAAATTTTACTCTAGCTGCTTACTTATTTCAGCACAACAAAGTATTTTTTGAGAGGCTGGAGTTTAACAAAGACTTAAAATCATTTCCCATTAGTTTATCTAGACAGACAATTTAATGATTACTGTAGTCTGACAGCTTTACACTTGTGTACTTCATTCCTCTGTTGGGATTACTTTGCAGTGCAAATTCACTTTGCAAGACAGTGGCTAATAAACAAAAAACAAATTAAAACCCCAATATATAAACCACTTTATTTTATAATTTATTTCAAATAATTTTGTTAACTTGGTTCAATATAAAAATTTTGGACATGCTAAACCCTTGAAATATGTTTATACATATTTATTTTAAAATGCAGCTAGGGAAAGTGATTAGGCAAATTAGTGAAGAAGAAAAACCTGTATGTGTTTTTTTCAGTTCAAAGAACAGCTTCTGTCTTGGGGGGTGCTATTTGGACAGGAAAGTATGTCAGGGAATGCTTTCTTGCTCAGCTCTCATACCCTTCCCCTGACTTCTGTCACGACTCATTTTGGAGACAGGACAGTGCACCATACAGACCTTAAAAAAGCTCTAAAAGATTAAACTTATATTTGTAGTATATCTTGCTCACTTCTTAAGGAAGCTGTTTTGCAGTAACTGTCTTGTAAAACTTGTTAAAAAAAATAAACTGAAAATGTGGAATCACACAAAGTAAAATATATTAATTCCAATGGTAAATGTGTTTCCTGTAACTCAGGTGCTGAGTATAATCCCAACATACACCCCTTCAGCAACTGAAAGGGAACAAAGAATAGCAGTTTGTAGGAAACTGAAATGAAAATGAAGTATAACTGAAGAAACACTTTGATACTTTGAGCTCCTAGGAATAAACACAAAGTGAGTAATTTCTAACTTTGAAAACAAGTACATTTGAAAGGGCTTAGCATACATGAAGACTGAAATGTCCAGATCAGATGCAAAGAAAATCATGTCTTGTCCCATGCAGTGATGGCTGCTGAACACAGCTTCTGGATTTTGCTACCAAAACTTCAAAAAAATAGAAGAGGGAGTGGATAAAGAAAGTTCACTCTCTCTGCCTTCTTCTGTTTGGGAAGAGGATTAAGGCATTCAAAAGCACCGTGGCTAAAGCTGGATGACAGCTGCTGCTTTCTTTGATGTCTCAGCAGAGGGCTTCTGCAGCTCAGGAATATGGTTTGTGAGTTTTTATGTGCTATTGACAGATTCCATAATGCATGCAAAGCTGACACAAGAGGAAAGCCTGTAACAGCACCAAGTCAGAGCTGTAGTTCAGTCTCTCAGCTCCTTAGTTAGGAGACGTGATCAAAACCATATTTACTCATTGTCTGTATCAAAATTTCTTCTTGCTGAAAGACAAAGCAGCAAACAACTTAACTGAGTAACTTTGCTTTGACCTGCATTGAAACTGAAACGTTCAGTGCTTTCAGGAGTACTGGTTTACCAAGGATCCTGTAAACCACACAATTGCCATACAACTATCAAACTAAAGTCACAGAATTGTCAATGCTTCCTCCCATGGATAAAACTACTAATGCAACTTCATACAAATAAAACTTTTAGGTCTATATAACTAGAAGCAAAGTATACAAGTCAACTGATTGCTCTGCTTCAGTGCATGAGTGCTGTCACTTTACTTGTAATACGAATCAAATAGAAACAAAAACAAAAAAAAAAGGAAAACCTTTTCACAGTTAACTGGATGAATTGATAAATAAGAGGGATTTTTGAGTTGGATAATCAGGGATGGTCACTTTTAAATTTTTTTTAAAGCATAGATTATTTACAAAGAAATCACATGTTCTAAACTCTACTATTGGCCAATTTAGCAGAAAATAAAAACCTTTGGCACCTAGCAAGTGACAAGCACTGATACAGTCTTCAATTATATGTGAAAATAGATATATATTAAGAAAAACAAGGGTAAAAATGGACCTAGCAAAGCTTTTTTAAACCACCAATTTGCACATTTACACCCCAAAACAACAGCATAATACTGAAATAAGTGTCATTAGTAAAACTAAATAATACTGCTAAACTCAGTTATAAAAAAAAATACCTGAACCTTGAGTTTTAGAACACATTTGCTCCTGATTGATTTAAATTTCAGCAAAGACCTGACCTCTGGAAATCAATCAGTGGATAAATAAATTTTAAAAATAAACAAGGAAGCCTGTATTATTAAGCTTTACACCTCCTCATCAAGTTCTTTCAAAAGTCATGGCTTCAGATGAAAAAAAACCCGAACATACAAACATTTCCCACATACTGAACTTGTACTTTGATGTGCTGAAATCATTAGTAAAAGGGCAACTTTGTCCCACCATGAGCATTCCTGCAGTTTCTACACCAGTCTGGACTCATACAGTGTTTTTATAATAGACTGTGATAAAGTTGCTGGAACACTCTCACTTTAAAAACAATGTAAATGCAATATCCACATACTCCTTTTACACACATGGCAAAAACAAAACCCAAATTATTTTGATTCTTTCCATGCACAAACACTGCCCATATTTCCATTCCATAGACCTTCCTCCAACATCCTAAGGAAAGCCTCTTGGACAGGGGTTCACCAGTGTTTTAGGTTTTTCATATGGAACCAATTTACACTCTTCCACTGAACTCTGCCAATTTAACATCCTTGAGCTCTTCAAATATACACCCTTTGTACAGGAACCAAAGAGGTTTCACACTTGCAAAAGTGCAATTATTGCAAGTACTTCACTTTGAGAAAAAGCCTGTTTTCCCCTCAACATACACATCTCCCTGAACAGGCAGAATCCACATCTCACAGCACACACAATGGGGCACTGTCTGAGCTTTCATCCCCTCCTAGGCCTGCCTCAATTTTTAAACACACAAAGCCTAAGGATAGCTTGTACTTAGAACAGCAAAGGACTGTTTTCAGCTCAAATGCCTGTCCCTCCCCAGAGTTCTCCCTTGGTCAAAAGGCCACTCAGGTTTTGCGTCCCTAAACTTGCATTAAAGATGCTGTAAAGCTCCAGCTCCTGAGGTGAGTTACCTAACTTTGAACTTTCCCACAGGGACCTCAAATATGGCCACCAGCCACAGCAATGTTTGCATTACTACTGCACTTTTATGAATTCCAATAGTTTTTTTATTAAAAATGTGCAGTACAATAATTATTTTTAAGTGCTTCCATATTTTATCCAGATCTACAACACATTTAATGAAGGAGGATCATTCTGCCTCATGGTGAAAGTGCTCAGAGTTCAGGGCTGGCACTCCTTAGGGCAGAGCTCCTCTCCACCACCAACTCTGCTATGTAAAAACTAACCTGGCCTAATGATGACTTTCAATCAGCCTGCCAGGAGCTCCACACCATGCTTCTGACACCACAACATGCCATATAAACATAGACACAGACACCCTTGAAGTCAAGAGTTAGGTATGTTAAATTATGTGTGACATATTAGAAGACAAACACACACAAGTTTTTGTGCTCAATTTCTGCAATATGGTCCAAAGAATTGGCATGTTAAAATGTCATGCAAAACCAACTTGATCCTCTCTAACTAGACAACAGAGAGTGAAAGAGCTCTGATTTCCATTTGTAACAAAGTAATTTGTTGTTTCTTCAGCATTCAATTCTGGAACTGAAAAAACCCAGGCTTTTAAGAAAGGTGAACAAATAAATGGGTTAGGATAACCCCATGCACATTTTTTGATTATTTAGCCCATCCTGACGTGCCCTACATAACTCCCAGGAGCACCTTGTGGAAAAGCATGCCTAAATAGGACACTACCAGAGATATGCTGCTGTCAGGTACATTAATGTAGTTTTCACCTGAGCATTCCAAGTGGAAATGGGGTAGCATTGCCCAGGTTTTAATGGCAGGGGACACTGCTAAATTTAAATGTGACCTCCACTAAATTAGAGCAACGTGCAATGGACTGTCAAATGAGAATAGTGAAAAAAATTCCAAGTGCTTCCAGGAAAGCAAGGATGTGGACTACTTCCAACGAATCAAATGAATCATTCATTTCCAAAGAATATAGACATAAGATACAGAATTATTTAACTTCTGGGTGATGTTGGTTTGCTACTGAAATAACAAGGTACTGCTTTCTGCAATATAATGAGCCTTGCTTTTTAAGTCAAAGCAGTAATGAAAGCAAAGAAAAAGAAAATCAGAGTATGTCAGGTCTAATAGAAAATAAATATGAGACAAAATTAAATAAATCCTTTTAATGATATTCAGTCTCGTTTAGATACATTCAGAGTTCAGAAAATTTCTTTACCATATTCAGAGCTCTTTTTCAAAATGGTTTTATATCCTGAGTCTTTGAATGCACTAAGTGGGCAGACAGACCTACTTACTGAATTCTTTGTACTATTCAGGTGTGTGTTAAAGGGATTCAGTGCAAGAGCTTTTGATCAAAGACACAGAACAAGCCCAAAACACACAAAGGGGATGCTAGGATCTTTTTGTTTTGGTTTATTTCCCTTAAAGTGAATATGTGAAAACTGAAGCAGCTAAATGTTGTTGGACACAGTTGCCTCTAGGAGTGTAGCACTTATGTAACTGTAAATTTATTAAGGATCAAGTGTAACACAACTCTTCAACTTATTCAAAGGTTCTGATAATTATAAACGCGGGTTTTAGTTGTTATAGGAGAACTATAATTTATAAGCATAAATGAAAGCAGATTTTTTTTCTATTGTATCAGTCTCAATTTACATTTTATCTGCAGTGTTTCATTTTAAACACTGAAAGAAAACTGTCAATTTTCTCCTAGCTTTGGTTCAGACATTATAATCCTCAAGATCATGACAAATCATTACTTTGTTACTACCTACTTTATTCAACCTGAAGGAATTTCACCATAGTGACAGTTCATACCCAGAGAAAAAATAAAATAAAGTTCTCTACTTTAACTGTGGAGACTCTAGCAATGGCTGAAGCCTCAGTAAAAGAATTAGATGCAATAATTAAGTAACCTAGATGGTGAAAGTCATTTGAAAGTTCTGAAATACTCCTCTATCCATATTAGGCTTCAAATACAGGTCAAGTTGTCCTGATGCCATTTACCTAAGGAGAATACGGTTTTTATCCTAAGTTAAAGACACAAAATCCAATCATGTCACAAGCTTCTAGTTCTGTTGTCTTTTTTTAAAATTTTATTTTATAAAACATAGCTAAACATATATATATAGTTTTTTATAGAAATAGAAGGCAATCAGGTGAACATTCCAGGTGAGGAAACAGAAGGGAGAAAGATTTCAGCTGACTTCCAAAAAAAATAACCAGGCCACAGAAATGCCAGTGGGTTCAAACTGTGTAAGTGACAGAAATTGCCATATATCACATCAGCCTTTTGAACAAAGCTTTATCTAGATTACATGAGAGCACCAGATTAGCTGCAGCAAAAGATTTTGCAGTGAGGGAGAGAAGTAAGCAGCTCAAGGAGAACTGGCACAAAGGAGAGTGAGACTTGTTCAGTAGCTCTGATGCTGAGAATTCGTGTGTGACTGGTTTAAGTTTGGCTGACGTTGCACATCTGCCTATGGTCTGCCAAACAAGATATAGAAGATAGATAGTAAAGAGCTTACCAGAGCTTTGATTCAGTTCAATTCATGGTAGTCATGAAGCAATGCAAAATCAATGCCACTTTTATTCAAAACATCTACACAGTTTAACTGCTCTACTCAAAGAGTCAGTTTGCATTAATTTTTCAGCCTTCCCCATGGCTTTTATGTCAACCATTACAGCTGCCTGCTATAGGCTTGGCCCTCATTTAATTAATCCAAAAATTAAAGTGAGTAAACACCTGGTGCAATATAAACCATTTGTTCGCCTCTGAGTTAAGAACTTTCTCACACCTATTTTCACCAAAATTAATGACTACAAAAGCCAAGCAAACAAAATAGCAGGACAATGAAAGGTATTCTTTTAAATACAAATTCTCGATGAGTTAAAAGTTTTACATTTCCATGTACATGTTAGAAGCTTTCCAGCAGCAAATCACAACAGACATTATAAAAGTTAGGCTGGTTTCACCATATTTGTCAGGGCTATGCCTGCATTTCAAGTGTTTCACAGATTATGAACTTCACAGAAACAGATGAAGCACCTGAACAAGTTTACACAGAGTGGGGAACATGACAACTCTTCTGGTTTGACTTTAGCTTTCCTCAAATCCATCTTCCTCCATTCCTGAAAAAATACGTCTTTCTGACTCCTAACAGACTTCTCTTGTCAGTCAAATTGTCCTTATTCCAAGATTCCATGCATAAAATCAAATATGTCAAGAAAGAAGCCCAAATGTACTGACTCAAAGTGATGTGCCACAAAAGAAGGCTGGGAGGTGCTGCTCCTTCCTAGTGACTGCAGCATTCATTAACCCCACACAAAGCAAACCTCATTTAACACTGCTTGTCTTGGAGGTACCACATACTCATGGCAAGTCACATAACCACCCATAGCAAGGGTGTCCTTTCCATCCATGCCAAAGGAGAAACTTCAAAGATGTCTGCGGGGTGTTGCATTTATCACGTAGTCACCTAAGACAAGCTATGCCCAGCTACCTCCCCTGCCTTGTGAAAGGTCACTCAGCCATACCTGGGCTTCCTTCCTAAAGAAGCTGATGGGAATTCACACTTACAGCCTGTGACCAGAAAGGAAACAAATCTAAGACTCTCACTGAGAGTTTTTTTGCTAGTTATAAATGTAAGGAAACATCATCCTGGCATAAGGACATGCCTTGATTATGAAGCATGTGAATTTTCACACAGACTATCATGATAGTCCAAGGAATTACTAATGAGTCAGACACATTAATTATTTAGGTCACATATGATCTCTGAGTAAGTCATGCAAAACATTACTGCAGGCTGACACAGCCTCTGCAAAGCTCCTGATTTTATGAACATTCTTCCAGGCCCTCTTCCCCAAAAAGAGAAACATTGGACCAGGCTTTTGGATCTCTCAAATATTCATCCAAAACTGAATGCCTAAGTGAACATAAAATATTTGAGTTACAAGTGAGGGGAGCTACTCCAAAATTACATTCAAGTTCTCGTAATGGCCTTATTGGAAAAACTGGTATTTGCTAAAATAGTTCAAAAAAGCACAAGTAGGCACTGCTGACAAATTACCTACCTATAAAAAGACATTAGCTTGACATTCTTTTTTTCAGGTCTGAACTTCATACAATCATAGCATGGAAGGCTGACTTACCCTACACCAAAGAGGAACAGAACACGTGGCTGAAACTCAGCAAAAAGCTCAGCACCTGCTCTTAGGGCCACAAAACCCCAGAGAATCCATGTACGAAATGGCACTCACAGATTTCTATTCCTATTTCCTTCTGAGCAATGAAATCACCCCAGAAGAAATACATATTAAGACACACCTCTATCACAGATAAAAGCTATTTATGCATAAAGCACACAATTTATAACCTCAGGCATGAAGTACCTTAGCACAAGATATTCCAGCACCTGTCAGCTGTCAAAGTTGTCAGAGTGCTGAACAGTGGCAGTTTATTATCCTTAATGGAACAGCAATATTCCTGGATTACAAATTGCTAAGCATTGTTTCACTGCTCTCTGCCAGTAATGACAATATCTATGTATTGCAGTACAGTGATGATAACACAGATTTGTCTTCAGTCACAGGTCAAAAGTGTTATGCCATTTAAAAAAAATTCAGATGGATTTTATGCTTAGATTTAAAAAAAAACCAAACCAACAACAACAAAACCAACCTCCAAAAACTATAACAAAACCAAAGCATTCTGGACTCTGTCTGTCTGCAGAAACCTCCATCACACAGACAAGTTTTCTACAATGCTCAGCACCTGACCTTTGAACTGAATACAGATATTATCCAGATAACTTATTTAGCTGCTTAGGTGGCAGCCAAGTTACTAGATATCCAACAATTAGTGGAGAGGGATTAATTCCAACACTTCCATCTATGTAAGACACACAAGTACTTGAGAACAAAAACACACACCAAAAAAAGCCGTATGCATATCAACTAAATAGATTTACTGCCTCAAAAACCTATAATAACATTATCTGCTCTATTCAGTGCATTTTACAGTGCCTGGGGAACTTGAGAGTCTCATAAATGTAGGCCTAAAAGAGGCAATGCTGATTTTCTCCCATGCTGAGACCTTGTTAATGGATGTGCTGAAGTTCCTGTACAAGGCACTTTCCTGTGCTCAGACCAAGAAAAAGAGAGGTAGGTAAAGGTGTGTATCCGAGGTAGCAAGGGGAAGGGAGAACAGCAGGACAGAGTGACCTGTCACATCCATAGGAGCTCTAATCACAATTGACCCCTGAATGAAGGATTCACACCAACTTCCCAAGGCCTCCTCACTGGCTTGTAAAGAACAGAGCTGAGCTCAGGTGTACATGGACTACAAATCCCGTTTGACTTCTTATGCTTTGGAAACGAAAATAATGCTGCAATATTACCCTGTCTTTCTAACCACATTATTACCCTTTAAATGACAAAAAGAGATTCCTACCCAGAAAAAGTAAGTCATGGAATTATATTCATATTGTGGCAACTTTCCTGATTTTTTGAAAATTTTGGGGTAAAATATAAACTAATGTCCAGGTAAGTGTTGTCATAGCACCTTGAAGTCAGAATACAATTGCCCCTGCAATTTTCTTCACACAAAAGAGCCAAATATTTCAAATCCTATATTTAGTCCCATCTTTACACCCCCAACCTCCCCAGCAAAACAAGCTGCACTGCCCTTCCTAAATTCATTGCAAAGCACAGGCATTACCTCTTCTGGAGTACTGGAGAGCTAGTTTCAAATGTAGGAACTGTATGGGGCTGAAGGTCTGTCCTGGTGGGTTTTCCTCATCACTTTTCCCTGTGAAACATCCCACTGGTCATTTCCCCTCTCCTATAACAATTTTACCACCTGCTATATGAGGATATTAACCCATTTTCAAAGCTTTGGATAAGAAGTGCTGTGCAAGTCTAAATTATATTTCTGCACGACATGCACACAGACTTAAACACAGCTGGAAGTGCTTCTAATCATCCAGCTTTCCATATGACTTTTGTTCCCAATAAACCAGAGGCAGGGAAAATGAAGAAAAGTACATGCCTGAGGCTAATGGTTAGGCTTATCAGCTGGGTGCAATGCAACACATAAAGCTGCTTTTCTTTGAGAATATAAAGCAAGATGTAAGAGTGGTTTATTTAAATGTAAGTAGCACAGGTAGCCAAAGAAAACAGTTACTAAGGTTAGAATATCAGATTGTTCTAAATTTCACAAGAAATAAATTCTGACAGCATCATCCCTTTGTCTTGTTGCACCAATGTAATTATACCTACCAGGCTACACTCTAGAGAATTAATGTCTTGAAGCTTAAGAAATGGGGGAAAAGCAAGGTTTTAATGATTTTTGACACTGTGGCTTTAAGTTTTGCTCCTTAATTTAATTAAGTATCCCTAATTATTCTTAATATCCTTTAAGACTTTAACATTTTACAAACTCTACCATATCCACATACCCTTTTGGGAATACCTTTCCTACAGTTCATATTACAGCCCAAACAGAAATTGTCTGGCAATTCCTACATCAATAAAAATGAAAAACTCATTTTTTCATATAGTTCTCTAACAAGTGGAAAAATTTCCTAGAGGGAATAAAAAAATGTAATTAATTAAAAACAAAATGAAACAAAAATATTCCCAACAACAAGAACAAAATAACAAAAAACCAAAACACCAGAAAAAACTCAACTACCAAACAACAATGTAACAGTCAGAAGGTCCATTAAGGATGAAACACAGAATTCCGCTGGACTTTCATAGGAACCCCAGTTTTGGAATACCAAAAACATTGCTGCC
Source organism: Ammospiza nelsoni (assembly GCF_027579445.1). NCBI lineage: Eukaryota > Metazoa > Chordata > Aves > Passeriformes > Passerellidae > Ammospiza > Ammospiza nelsoni. Next base: position 101,048,384 of record NC_080633.1, on the reverse strand, counting down.
TAGCCAAGAAACAAGTTAATTAAAAGTAATATCCTTAGATCGGAGAGATATCCTTTTGATTACGAAAGAAAAGAGAGTATTTTTCTCTTGTTCTCTTATTATGTACCCTCCCAAAAGTTTAAGAAATTAAGAATAAAAGTATCAATGTATTAAAAACACATGCCTAGATTTCTCTGACTAAATGAACACAGTTATCAATACTCTTGAAGGAGTTAAAGACCTTCAATTAAATCAGATTAAAAGAGCATCTACTCAACTACCTCCAGGGACTCAAACGTTCAGTATTTCAAGTGCCACTGAACAATTTATATCTGTGAATTCTGAAACAGAGAGTCACAGCAGAATCTGCTTTTCTTTTCTTTTCATTCAGCCCTTTGCAGGGATTATTTGCACCAAACAGGCAGAGACATGTAAATGTCACTTTATGCAAAGGCAACACGTCCCAAGGGAGAGGAGCCTTTGGTGAGGATCAGCACCAGGAGACAAACTGCAATGGCACAATTGCAGAAAATGCTGCTTGTAAGGAACACCTTTTACCTGCCAAGCCAGAGGGGTGGGTGGGTGTCATCCCCCCTGCCCCGTGTACCCCCTGCTAACACCACAGGGCCCGTGCTGCACGGTGGTCTGACAGCTCACAAAGCTGATCTGGCTGGGAAAAGTCACATTTCCCTCAGCAGCTCAGGGGAAAAAAGCCCAACCACAAAGCCCAACAAACCCAAACCCCCACTCTCTGTGCTTGCACAGATGCATCCTGTGCTACCAGACATCAGTGCTGGCTTTAGGGCAAAAGAAAGCACAGCACAGCAGAAACCTCAGATCTATTCCTACCCATGAAAGAAATTAATGTCTGCTTTAACTGGAAGAGCTAAAATTAGCCTTAAAAAGGAGTGACTGCATGATTGTTTGCCATAACATATTTTGATAAAATGCTTGGTGTAATGTAATCCTCCCTCTAACAATTTTTCTATGTTTTTCCTATGTTTGCACTCTTCCCTAATCTCCATTTTTAACCCATGAACAATGATTTCTACCAAATACTGGTTATGATAGGTATAGGTAGGATGGGTAGGTTGAACTATCTAGGAAAAAAATAGGAGGGTTTGCTTTGAATAGTTAAGATTAAAAAATAAATACATTTTTAAAAAGGAAATTTAAAAAAAGAAACATTTGGTTCTTTAAAAAAACATGATATTAACATGAATCAAGTCACCCAAAAGCCAAACACAATAAAATAAAAATGTCTAACTCAAATCATAATAATATTTTAAACTAAGATTTCTTAGTAAGAGAACTCCAATAAGATTAAAGAGATTTTAAAGCAGAGTAAAACACTCCAAATACAATGTGTTCTTTTAGATTTTTCTTTGAACTGAATTAAATAAAACCCCTTAAAATCAAGCTTCTAAGGATTTTTCCATTACACTCAAAGGTGTTTTTATGGAGTAATATGTGACATTCCAGCAAAGCCCAGGTGCAAAGGAACAAGCAGACTAAAAAGATAACCTTCCCTGCTCACTGCCCTTATCTAGTTAAGCCAATAAAAGTGTTCTACCAGAAATAAAGCTTTTCTCTGTCCTAGAAAGCTCTCTATTTTTAGATGGGAATGAATAATGTTTATAATAATTTTAAACACATCTCCCAGCTAAAACACCATGAACTGACCAACCAGTGGAACTGTGTATCTGACCTAGAAACTGGTACAAAAAAGTTTTTTTTTTCCCCTTATGCATAAGGTGCACCTCAAATTGTGGATTACTGCTCACTAGAAAACATGGCCTCAGGGAGAAACTTCCTCCAGTGAGCAGAGACTTCAGTGGCTGCTGCTCTTATGGGAACACTACATGAAATATGTGTTAGGCAGAATTGCCAGCAGCCATCACAGATACAGACAGTAACAACTCCAGAGGAATTTTTAACTGAAGGTAAGTCTTAATATTCTTAGAGCATATGTGATATTTGCCCACATCTCTCTAGTCATTTGACTGCAGATGGTTCTTTTGGACTGATTTACAGATGCTTCCTCCAAACATACCTCATCCTGCTATGAAATTTCCAGTTAAATCCCTATTGGAATATTTTATTCTTTTCCAAAGTGTTTTTTTACAAAAGACAGTTGAATGTTAGCATTGAGCTGTTCACAACAGATCACTTGTCACTGTTTTCTAAGGAACAACAGCCATTAAACCTAGAAAGGAAACTTGTGATGATTATCAGACCTACCAGGTTGCTACCAATTCACCAATTTTGCAATATTTGCCCATTTTTATGTGTCTTGCTCAGTCACATTTTTGGGCTACAGCATTAAAAAATACACTGGATCTGTCAAAAAAAATTTCTCTTCTATAACTCAGTAACTAAGAAGCAACTGCATACAAATTGTGACTGCACAGAAATCACCCTGTTTCTGCATTCATCATTCATCTTGTGATGAATGTGCTACCCAGCCAAATGATGCTTTCAGGCTTACTGTGGGCTGCTAAAGTGAGGAAGCACATGCTTGGATAAAGTAGCCACAGTTGCTACAGGGTAATGCAGCACTTCATTTCTCAAGCAAAATGGGCTTTTGTTAACCTTAACAAAACAGATTTTTGACGGACCTTCTCCCTTGGGGATCTCACCTTAATGTTTATGCAGACTGATCAGAATAGACCTTTTGAAGGGAACCTCCCCAGCATCCCTCTCTGAGCTTCTGGCTTGCAGAATGGAGCTCCTTTTGGATGAAGCTAAAACATCAGATGAAATCCAAAAGCTCACCTAAGGTACTCACTTTGCTGATGGCATGTTCAGCCTAAGGCTCTCAGAAGAGAGCTCAGCTGAAATAAAGCAACTGGGATATGTATTCCATGGACACAGGGTCCTTGACACAAACTTTGTTGCTCTACAGACTTGCAAAATGCTATTTGTTAATGCAGAAGACTGAGTTGGGACTGAAATGTCATAAATTGTAAAATAACCAGAAAACTATTAAGCCAGTACAGAAAGAATAACAGCAGCAGCCATTTTCTTGGGCCAAATACCGTAACAAAAAGCTGCAGTTTTAGTTGGGCAGCTCAGATAAACTTAGGGGTTTTTTCTTGCTGCTACAATATTGTGAAACTGCAAGTCATTACCATCAGTGCAGAATTACCAGGGGAATGTAATAACCACCATAATGTAACAGATCTAAAATATAATTTGGAGCTTTGGATATTAAAAAGTGAAATAATACAAGCACACCTATATACTGCAGTTCAAACATACACCTGCTACCCACTTTTCTTTATCCTTTGTGAAAAAAAATCCTACGTAGACTAGGCCATGGATATGTTAATGTAAGTTAAATAAAAGAAACTAAAAACTAATGGGTAGTCTAACACTCATGACAAATGTTGTGGGTTTTTCAAAATAAATACCAGTATATATACACTCTATTTGTCTTCTTTTAGGACATCTATGCTTCTTACTGCAAGTCCAATTTCAATGGGACTACTGATAATGAAATATGGATGTAAAAAAGCTGTAGTTAAATGCTCAATATTTACAACATCCTGGGAATAAGGTACTAAAACTATCATCTCCCAAGTCACACTATCCCCATATAACATTCTTTTCACCTATGTAGTACCCAGCTTGCCAATCAGGGATATCCTCTCTGCTTAGTCCATGTCTTGTGGGCAGGGACTGTGAGATTGGAGCGAAATAGGAGAATGGATTCACTGTGACTTGTCCATTTCTACAACCAGCAGGTGCTTACATCTTCTAGTACCTCAAAAGAGGGATTTGGGAAGGCCAGAAGGATTCTGGATTCTCTGAACTCACCAAATGTATGTAGTCCATCTTTCCACCCCAGGGATAAATTACTTAACACTTTGTAATCAGCAACTGAGAGAACGGCAGCTTCTCAAGGAAAGCCAAACAAGGACTGCAGTTAAATTCTCAAAGTTTTTCCTTTGTCCTCTGTAAAATGAAACCATGACACTCATAGCCTTATAAAGGTAAGAAAGGAGGTATATGAAATGAGCTATTAAGATGAAGTGGCATGCTTGATTAAAACACATTAGTTATTATATGATATAATATGATGTGATATAGTGGGGCAAAAATATTCAATAATAAGCACTTGCTTCATGACAACAAATATCAGACTAATCTGGACATAATATTTTTCAACGTCATCTCACAGTGTTTGATCACTCAGCTTTTCAAAAATCCTCTGCTTTATACCACAGATGTTGCAATAGGTTAAAATCTCATAGAGACAAAAAGCCCACGACGTTTTTACCTGTATGACCCTCACCTGCATCCTACAGGAAATGTGTTACCTCAAAAAAACCTGCACATGTGCTAACAATTAAGGGAGCTTTGGAGGGATCAGAATCAGGGGTGGGAAAGGGGAAGGGAACTGCAAAGAGACTGGATGCTTAAGACTACCTTACACCTCATAAAACCAATCGCACCTATGTGAAACTGCTCTGTTGAGTCTCTGTGGGAAAAGAAAGGATCGAAAAGCCAAGTGAAAACTGATAACCTGTGTGAAATGCACTTGAAAATACAGCCATTAATTGTGATACATGGTCCCTAAAATAAATGGCATTGGGAACACAAGTGGATGTAGTACTTTAAGCCATCTTATCACACAGATCTTAACCAAGGAGACCCCTCTCAAATGAGGATTTATTCCAAGGGGGAGATAACTTATGATCAGATCAGCGTTTGTCCAGCATCACCTTGAACAGTTTGCCAGGCTGAATCTACATTACAAGAGACTATAAAGGCTTCTGATGAGCACAACTCACAAAGCAGCATTGATGTACAAATCTACATTACAAGTAGTTATTGTAGTTATTCCACAATGCCCAGCCTGTGAGATGCAATCTCAGGTGGTCTACACCTGTTCTGCAGGGCTTGGGGCTGTCAAGGTCAGATATCTCGAGCTGGTTGTAACTTGAACTCTGGCAGAGTTCAGATAAATGCAGTTAAAGAGAAGAGAAAGCTTTAGTGTCTCCCAAGTATCCTATTCCAACAAAGAGCAAAGAGAAACAGAAAGAAAGTTTGTGTTGGCTACACAGGCTTGTCTCTGTCTTTTTTCCTTCCCTCTCCTGTCCCTGAACCCACAGGCATTGTTAGACGTCTAATTTTAGTTTCAGATAGCAGATGTCTTTTTCATAGCTACTCCCACTAAAATGAAATAATAAAAGAGGGCTTCCTAAAATTTTAAAGGACAGAAAATAGTCTGTTGAATCTCTTGCTGTTACTGTTAAATATAGACACTGAACAGATTTAATTAGAACCAACCAAACAGAAAAACATATGTAATCTATGCCTTTGGCATAGCATGAATTAGGCAAGGGGCAATGAAGCAACCCCCTGCCAGGACACTTTAATTAATTTTATTTTTAAAAGAATACACAAATCAGAATTCAGCAAAGGTATTTCTAGTAACTGATATAATTCATTATTATGAAGGCTAAGTTTTCAGACAGCAGAATGCCTTGTCATGGCACATGAAAATCTTGTTACACAAGCAGAAGAGATTTCCTATTGTGATGGAAGGGGCAATACTAATTTTGCCATTTCCCAACTGTCACATGAGTGAGATCATAGGTTTTATTTTGGCAAAGCAAGAAGTAAGAAAGGATGGTTTAGGTGCTAACAAAAATCACCTCTGTCGAAGCATTACTATAAAGACACCTGTAAAATTGCAAGCTTCAACCCTAAAAAAAGGGTTGAAGCCCTAATCCACTATGAGGCTGCAGCCTTCCACATGGACTGGTTTATCCTTAGCAGTCTCCTTGATATTTCTACCCAAGAACTGTTCTTCTGTCTTTCATCCATCCCTGTGCTTTTCAACCCATTCTTCACCCTGTTTCATCCCCTCATGGGGAGAACAAAGATGTATTGTGTTTAACTCAGGCAGCTTTTTCCTGGTAAAACTTCAGTCTTCACTGATTGGAAAACTGGCTTAAAACACATATGGGTGTCCATGGCTTTGGTTTCAGAAATTACTTCTCTTATCTTTAATAAAATCTTCTACCATTCAGTCACAGTAGGCCTTTATAAGTATCCAAAAGACCTGCTGCACATACTCAGCACAGTTCATCCCTAGATTTTATACCCCCTTTTCCAACAAACCTTAGTTTCACTGAGGTCAGAATGACAGAGGCACTAAACCCCCAGAGCTGAAATGGAAGGAAATCAGTGAAAGCTGCATGCTCAGAACTTCAAGTGCTGTATAGTGTTAAGTACTCTGAAAATTGGGTTCTAGGTATTCAAAATGGGACTTCTAAAATTAGATTATCTGTACAATAAAATGAAAGCATATTATGAAAATACATTTGTAAAACCATTTTGAATTACAGTAATTAATATAATGGCAAAGCCAATGACAGAGCCAACTCTTCTTTGAAATTTGATTTGAATGCTGCAATTATAACATAGGATGACTCTGTGAAAATCCTGGGGAAAACCTGCAGGATGATGCAAACACTGAAAGGAACCAAACTGCTCTTGCAAAGCCGTCACTGTCAATTATGGGCTTTCACAGTTTGTGAACTCCTGAACGTACATCCTTAATAAGCTTTTCCTTTCTTAAACATGTGTGTGTGAAGAAATAGTAGCACACTAAGATATTCCTTCAAAATAATGTTTAAAATACATGAGTGCATAGCCCACCTCAGTGATGTTTTTAGTGTGCCCACATAGTGTGAGAGCACATGCACACAGGCACACAAAAGTCTATACAACAACCTACAGCAGTAAACCACTTTCCTCTCTATGCCTCCTATGGCTTTGAAGCTAAGCTGCTTATTTTAAAAGACTTGAACCTATTCTATTTACTCTGGAAGCTTATTACAAGAAGCAATTTAACACCAGAACTGTTAGGGGAATAATTGCTTTAAAAAACAATCCCAGGCATAAAATAGATTTGTCTTTTTCTGAAGACCATAAGATGTTCAACCTTCCATCTAGTGCCTGGGTGTTTCACAAAGCAGAGACCAAAGGTGTACTCCAGTAGTTTTATTTCTCTGGGAGAAGCTGCTGTGGAGGAGACAGGCAGCCTTTGTGATAAGGCTGTCTGAGCCCATTTAGGGCTTTGAACCCAGGAGCCCCATTTGGAGCCGCACCCAGGATGCCACCTGCGGCCAGCGCAGCTCAGGGCGTGGGCATCCACCAAGCACTCCTTCCACAGGGGACAACTGCCATTTGTCCCCTTCACGTGGCCTCTCAGCCATGCAGCAGTGAGCTGCAGGCACCAAGCTTCAGTCCCTCTCACCAAGACCATCACCCAGAGCAGCCAGAGGAGCAGCCCAGAGGAAGGGCTTGAGAGCCCCAGCAGCACAAGGTATCAGATGTTAATCATCACCACTTGTTAGCAGCTTGCTTTAAATTAAAACTAATTCATTTAAAGAAATTATGCAAGCTTTTCTTGATTACCAGCTGCTAGTACCACCTACAAATTTCAAGCATTAGGTCAGTTGCACAGAGCTTGTGAAAATCAGCTTAAGCTTTTTTAATGCTTAATTATAGCAAGTCTTCTTTACAAGTGTTTTACGGTGTCATTACGCAAATTATAAGTTCAACCATAGTTGGAACATAAAGAAGTTCCAGTTATGAAATGTGACTTGCAAGGGTATTACATTAAATTAATTGGGAAAAAATAATCACCTAGACACAGTAATTACATTTTAGAAATGACACCCTTAGCCAACTCATAGGTCTCTAGAATTAGGGAGTTCATAGCTAATATATCTAATATACTGCTGTTCTTGGTATTTCTTTTTTTCTTTGGGTTTTTAAAAGGAACAGTCATAAGGTCTGTTAAAATATGAACCTTTAAAATTCCATTGTTCTTTCTAATTAATGATGTCATACACAGAACAAAGGAGCAATTATTTCTAAGCACTTAAGAGAAGTAAATTTTTTAAAATCAGCTCTTAGCAAGATCATGGATGAACATGAACTTTGACACCTCTCTGTAGATATATGAAGAGAAAGATATGCATTTCAGTCAATACAAGCATTACCAGCAATCTGAAATGAAATTTGTTGCAGCAGAATGGCTTCTTTTTTTGCACATGCTTTTACTGTGTACGTATTCTGCATTCTGCAAAGTGTTCCATTTCAATATCATTTCCAACACTTTTGCCAGCAATTGCTAGGAAAAAAAGGCAGGGATGATTTGGTATGTCCTTTTCCACTCAGAGCTGTTTAAAATATTTAAAATACTTCAGAATTTTGTACAACTAGAGTGCACAATAGTAGGAGAAAGTAATTTTGTGTGTGTGTGTGTGTATATATATATGCAAATATTCTACCTGATAAAAATAATATCACTTGAACATGAATGTTATGAGTATACAGAACAGACAGCACCAAAGAGGATTTCTTGGAGGCTTTCAATGAGACAGTTTGTTAGTAAACACACTGAGCAGCAGCACAGGAATTTTGCTCTGTGCCTGCAAGGGCAGAAAGGTCAAGAATACAAAGCTCCATTTTTACAAGCAGGAAGAAAGAAAGTTAAAGAAAGCATCACAAAAGGATTTTTTTCTACCTCCTTGCTTTCAAAAAAATAAAGGATCAGAGAAAAGCTTCATTAACTTTTAGCCAGCACCAAGGATTTTTGGCATCATAAGTACCTCTACTATTTTTCCTCTATACTAAAAAACAGTAAATCCCAAAAACATCTTGAACATTATAAGTGTAAAGAATTCAAAACAAAGGATAAACACAATATCAGAGTAACTGCCAGCAAAATGAATTATAAAGAGCTTTCATTTTTAAAAGCACACAGATCTTCCTGCAGAATATGTTCCTTTCAAACATTCTGCTTTCACAACATGACATACTGTTTCCATGAGCATTAATTCAAAACTATTGATGTATCTCACATGTGTCCACTTCTCAGAGCTCATTTAAACAAAACCTTGACAAAGCAACCCAAGAAAGTCTACAGAAAAAAAATGCATGCCTGCTTACAACAGATAATCAGATAATATGGGACAGCCTATTATTCTGATGGTTCAAAAGCCTAGAACACCTCCTCATTCTGATTTCACTTTTAATCATTAAAATACCCTGTATGTGTATCATAATAAAGTTCTGTCTCTGTAAAGCCACATTTCAAAGCAGTTTGTTCTTTGGACCAGGGTTTGGCTGTGAATAGGCTGTTTCCTTTCTGTTCAACTTCACAAAGTTCTGAGGTGTTCCTTTCCAAAGCTTCTCCCACATCCTCTGCTCTAATCAGCCCCTTAGTGTTATTTGATATGCCTTAAAACACAGTTAATTGAAAAGCATGTTTAAAAAATCATAAAAACCCAAGAATTAAAAAGACAAGGAAAATAATCCCTGGATGAGACTGTCCTTATTTCCTTTATTTTAGATGGTTGGGTACCAGAGCACTTGCCACTAGAGGACAGGCAGATGGGCCTGGCCTTCTTCAAGGCTGGAAAAGAGGAAATGTTGCTGAGGGAGGGAAGCACAGCCTGCTGATACCTGCAAAGCATTCATAGAGAAGACAGAGCCAGGTTCGTCATTGCACTGCACAGTGTGGGAACAAAAGACCATGAAAATAAAGTGAAACAGGAAACGTTCAGACTAGATATAATAAAAACATTTAAAAAACCAAAACACAAACAAACAAAACCCAAAACAAACAAACAAACAACACACACACAAAAAAAAAAAAAAAAAAACAAAACACCCAGAAAAACCCACCTGGAGGGCAACAAAGTCCTGGAACTGGCTATCCAGAGATGTTATGGAACCACTGTCCTCAGAGGGTTTCAAAACCCCCAAAAAAAGCCCTGAGTAACTTAGTCTGCACTGAGAGCTGAACAGAGGCCCCTTCCAATCTAATGGCTCTGTTTGGAAATTTTTAAGCAAACATTTCTCTTTAAATTTTCATGTTGCCATTGCAAAGGAAGCAGCAGTTTGCATAAAGCAATCATACTGATGGCCACAACCTCAACAGTAGCAAATACAGAAATGAAGAATTTCCTTATTCTGGAAATATGGTGATTAATCATCACACATTTATGATTAAAAGAAAATAAAGCCTGTCACTTAAAACTCAAGTCTTAGAGGCTTTATTTATATGACAGTATTTATTAGGTTTTAAGATGGAATCTTGCCATGGGCACAAGTTCATGCATATGCATGCAGTATTATTATCTCTTTTATGGCATTATTATCACTTTTAGATGCTATTGTTATGTGTTATTTTAATAAAAATATAAAAGTCATTACATATTTATGTATGGATATTTTGGGATAAAGGTGTTTATGGGATTGGTGTTTGGTCTGGCTACCAAAGAATAAAGAATTCTCCTGGCAAGCTGATTTAAAATTTACACATGACAATTCATAATTTCTGCAGCCTTAAAAGTACATTTTATCAAATAGTGCAAAAATAATTGCCTATAAGAAATCTCCCTCCTTTTTTTAATAACAAATATAAGCAGCTAATCCTTGTATATTTTTCTACTAGTATTTCAGTCCAGATGATAGCAATGTACAGTGCAGAATCTCTAAACACCGTGCTAAACTATAAGAAAGACCAAATATACCAAAGAACTAAAAGTCACTAAAAATCTTTAAGATCCAGAACCGACTTCTGGCACAGTAACTCTTCCTGTCCCATCTGACTCAGCTGCCTGCTGGGCAGTACCAAACACAAATGCATCCTTCTTGATCCCAAAGGGAGAAGAACAACTTGGAAACATTCAACTTCAATGGAAGATGGGATAGTACGTTATCATATCTGAAAGACAGCAACTAGAAATAAACTAGATATAAAGAGAAACAAAGCTAGGAAGACTCTGGTATATTCAGAATTCCTGACTTTAACAAAAATATTAGTATTGACTCATTTGGTAAGGTTTTCCTCATCTGAAAAATTAAAATAGTTTAATTGACTCACAGAAGTGCTGCTGTTTGACAGAGCAGACTCTCTGAAATACATACATTTATATTGTAAAATCCAGGTCACCTTCTCTTCTCAGTAATTATGGAATGCATTAAATGTTCCCACCAGATCAGCCAGACTGTACCAGCATCACAAAAATATTATTTGTTAAAAGCAGAAATTATGCCAGTATATTCTGACTTTGCCAGATGAAGATTGAGTTTCTGGATATGAACCAGATGGGGTTAATAAAAAAACCCTTGATTTCTGTTCCCGCAAGAAGATGAGGCTTCATCACAAACAAATTATTTTGCTGTACCTTAGGCCAATTTTTGTATCATAAAACAGCTACCTCTTCTCCCCCTTCTCCCCTAAAATATAATGCTTACTCATGATAATAGGGTATATTTAAGTTGTAGCAGAGGAGTATGTGTTCTAGGCATTCCATGGGGCTTCAACAAAACTTGCAAAGAAACTTGCAACTTGCAATGAAAACTTTTTAGTATAAATCTAAAGACAGACCCTTAAAATAAACTGATAGTGGTCTAAGACAAATTATGAGGACTGTAGCACAGCAGGTAGAAAACTATCTGGTCGTATTTCTACTAAAACCTGTTCTGTCTTGAGACATATTTGTAATTGCACTTGAAATACTAGCTAGCAGTTTTTATGATTTCAGCAAAGACTCATGCAATTTAGTCTGTTCCTTACAATTACAATTCTTGAGTTGTGCAACAAAGTTTAGGGATTTTTCCTTGTTGAGATTTTTTTTTAGTTTTTAAATTCCAGTAAATAAAACCCAAAAACTAAACTCCAGGAATCCTAAAAGGCTTGGGGCTTCAGGGAAGAAATAAAAGAATTCAAACTCAAGAATTTCTGAGGGGGAAAAATAGTTTTCTAAAGCCTGACCCAATTTTCAATGCTTTGCTTTTATACTACTGCTTTGCTTCATTTCAGATTTAGTATTCCCATAACAATCATTATGTAACTTCTACTTTAACAGCTGCAGATTTTCTAGGGAGGCTTAAGATACACAGGGTCTATATACATTTTACACCAGTATTATAAGTTCCAGGGAGGAAAATAAAAAGGAAGTAAAAAGCCAAACTCACACTATCCCACTATCAACATTCTCACTCCTAAAAATATTAAGCCAGTTTTAAACATCAAATCCTACCCAAAATGAGCAGATTTAGTAGCCATTACCACTATAATACTTTCCCAGTAATTAACTAAGCAAGGCCAAAACATTCAGAATTACAAAAACCAGGCTTGCTGTACCCTATGTTCTAATCACATGCAGTAATTTCACAAACTTTCAAGCAATTTGCCTAATGTAGCATACAAAATAAAGCAGAAATAGAAAGAGAAATAGACTATTGTTCCAAAACCATTAATCATTCCAGTTTTTACATTAAACCTCTCCTAAACTTAATCTTATCTAGTTTTTCACTTCATTGCTTCCTAAGATAGAGACCAGGTAGCTCTTTATAGCATCCCAAGGAATTAAAGAACTAGAAAATATTATCAACAGGATAGAATATTTACAGCTGAGGTGGTTGATCTATTGCATTACGTTTACCCAAAGGCATGAAAGGCTTATCTAGAAAGCAAAAGATAAGGATTCACATTCCTTATTAGTGCTCTTTTCTTTTTTATTTATTTTTAACTATGAGCATTAATCTTCTTCCTTGGTAGGAAGAGCAAGAACAAAGAGGAGCTGCACAAGAATAAACAAGCAAGCCAACGGGAATAAACAAGCAAATCAACACTTTTCTATAAAGAAATCATTTAGTGGGTGAAAGGTGATGGCAAAAATTACACAGATTTTTTTTCCTGCTTTTATGTAGAAGAGAGGATTATACAAGATTTTTAGAAGTCCCTTATATCTACATGTTTATGATTCTGTGCTTAGTAGAGCTTCAGGCAGTTATAATGACCAAAGTCTCCACACTGAGTATGCAAGATATCATGAGACCTAAGAAATAGAATGTTTCTATTGTTCTGATGAGACAGCAAGAGTCTAAAAAATATTTCTTCCACTCCTAAAAGGCAGACAAATTTATTTATAGCAGGACATAATTCTCTTAAAAGTTTATTTATCTTGAAGAATTTCAGGTAAGACCTGCAGTGTGGTGAGATTTCCCACTTTCACATTCTGCTGCTAAGAGAAAAAAAAGAAGCTGCATGCTTCGTGTGACAATTTTTGACTTATAAGATACACCATTAGTTTTGGGCATGTTTGTCAGCTCCAGCAGGCTGAAACAGAGAGCCAGGTATTCCCTGTGGTTACAAGCCCTAAGTTTTGTATTTTCTGTTGGAAACTGTGGCAGTTGTACTCTTTCAGCAAGACAGAACTCCTGCTCAAACACTGAAACACACTGCAAGACAGTCATTGCATTGAACCAAGAGTTAGTTATGTTCCAGACTGAGATTTCAAGCTTTTATACAACAAGATACTACTATACACAGACACATACATACATACATACATACATACACACACACACACACATATATATATATATATATATATATATACTGCTGTATAGATGCTGTATAGATGGTAGCATCAGATACATAGATTTTAATTTTTTAAAAAAAAGTATATTTGAGGCTTTTCTAAGTAGAAAGAACCTCCTTTCTGGAAAAACTGCATGCTCAAATCCAAAGCATTGCAAATCTCTGCTTCATTGCCTTGAAGGCAGCCCAGATACATCAGTCAGCTCAGGATGGAAGAATCTCAACTGCAACTCATTGGCTGGGGAACTTCTGCCCACTCCACATCAATTAGGAAATTATTCAGTTATGGTAAAGAGAGATACCCCTTGTAAAATAGCTGCTGAAAAAATATCTGTATGCCAATTCTTACCCTACCCAATCTCCCTGGTTCACAGCTTCAGTCACTTTGCAATCTGTAGATACTTTTGTTCAAAAAAAAATTTTATGTCATAAATGGATATAGTGGGTTCTTGTTTTTAAAGAAATATCTGTATTTGCAATATAGCAGCATCTAGTCAGAGGAACCAGAATGGCACAGAGATGTGAAAGAGTTGGCATCAGATGATTACGGGATGCTCACTCCAGGATTTCTTAAATATAACCACTTGACTAAGTAAGAGATTCATCATTTTTCATATTCAGTCTTCTATTCATAGAGCAGCCATAGGTCAGACAGACACTGCTATTTTCTTTGCTAGGCTTTTCTGAAATACTGCCTTAGTAATTTAGAAAAGCAAGATTTCTGATGTGCTCCGTTCCATTACCACTTTAACAACAGTGTCACAAGCAAAGCCATCTGACAAATATTCCCAACTGAAAAGCTCCACAAATACATGAAGTATGTGTTCATTCCTCTTTGGGGAGCAATGAAAATGGGCAAAGAACTACTTTGTGTGTTCTGTAGGGTTCAAAGTCAACTCTGGTGTTAAAGTACACCTAGTTTTAACTAATACATAAACACTATGGAAGTTACAAAACTGAGGTTTCTTCAAAACAGCTCCCAGTTTAGATGCTGCAAGAGGAGAAAGGACACAGGACTGACTTTGTTATCCATCCTTGGGAAGGTCAGGCTTTTACTGTTCCTCTTTAAAGCAAGTAAAGCTCCTTCTTTGCATGTAATATCTTCTCTTTGAGAGAGAGGGACACAAAATGTATTAGCTTGCTTTAAAACTGTGTTTACAGCAGTGTGTGGTAGTAACACAGCTAGGGAAAGCAAGTGGAGGGCACTTAGAGTATCAGAGATCTAGTATTTATTGTATTATTTTTTGTTGGCCTGAAAGTTTAAGCCTGCTCGTTTCTGACTCAAAAGTAAGAAGATTTATTTAAAGTAAGACATAATTTTTCTCCTCAGAAGTTACAATAAAAATATTTCTTTCTAAATATAATTTGCTATGAAACAATTGAGATGCTTGACTTTCCACAAAGGAATTTCTCTCAGTCACAGACAAATCTTTGACCTTCATGCAAACAGGCACAATGATCCCAGTAACAATCTAAATTTATACTTTGACTAGCTCACAATGGCCACATAAATCACACATCAAAGGTGGGAAGATATAAAAAATGGATAGGCCACAGCCATCCAGTTGGCTGGTTGGTGGCTCTTCTATGGATATTGGCCCTTTCATCATGGCATCTTCACTGGCCTGGTAGGGGATGCAGATGTAAAATACTGAAACAAACCTGGAATTAATTTCTCAGGCATTGGGGCATATCTCAGACACATTTTATGAAAAATCCTTTCCTTAGGATTTTTTCTCCTGAGAAGCTGAGAGGCCTCACGAACAAAACGTAGACAATGGTTATCTGCTGCTGTGGTATGCAACAGGTGGATCTGTGATTGGTGTCATGTGGTTGTTTCTAATTAATGGCCAATCACAGTGAGCTGGCTCGGACTCTTGGTCAGTCACAAGCCTTTGTTATCATTCCTTCTTTTTCTATTCTTAGCTAGCCTTCTAATGAAATCCTTTCTTCTATTATATTAGTATAGTTTTAATATAATATATATCCTAAAATAATAAATCAAACCTTCTGAAACATGGAGTCAGATCCTCATCTCTTCCCTCATCCTAAGACCCCTGCAAACACCGTCACAGGGACATGCTGATTCCTGCCAGCAGTTAGGGTATGGCAATCACTGGGACAAACACAGGACAGCTCCTCAGTTACTTTCTTTGATACCCCCTATGATACTCTCAAAAAAGATGAGGCAGTTGAGGTATGTGTTTTCCAGATCATTCACAACTTTACCTAAAAACATTCTGTATTCTGTGTAAACCTGTACTCGCATGTGTTGGCAGCCAGTGCTACAGGCAGAGAAAAGTGCATGCATACCCACCTTCAAAGTTCAGCATTTGTGTGCGTGTCTGTATTTTTTGTACTGGTTTTTCATGCTGTGATCAGGGGAAGGAAACACACTTCCCTGTTCCTGAATGAGTAAAGGAACTCATGTGAGGAAGCATTTAAGGGCAGCCACCTCCGCAAGAGGAAGCAAGTCAGGAGCACAGGGTGACCACAACAGAGGCAGGGGCAGTGCCCTCACTGACCAGGGATGCAGGCACACATCCTCAAACAGGAAAAGCAGAGCAGGTCTGGTCAGAGGAGCCAGGGCCAGCCACAGCCCACGATGACCAAAGTCATGCCACAGTGACAAGGCAGGAGGAGGCTTGGCCAGGACGGCAAGCCAGTGGGTCAGGTCCAGCAAGGGATGTGGCTGGGCACAGAACAAGCTGCAGCACAGCTCAAGAGACAAAATGTGAAGGCTCAGCTTAAATGTTCCTCCTAGAAAGGAGGTGGAATGCCTGCAACAAGGCCTCTTCACACCTCTGACATGGCTGTTTCCACAGTCACCTAATCCAAGGCTACTGCGCCACAGCAGAAGCAGCTTTGGGCATTGGAAACCCATCCCCATACCAGAGGTGTGTGCAGAGAATCCTGGCATGGGGCACTGTGCTTTGGTACCAGGAAATATCAAAACACAGGGCAAAAAGTGTGAATTATTCTATTAAACATTTGTGGCAACTATCAGAAAAGAAAATATTACTGAAAAATCGGATGTCTGAAGTCAAGGAAAAGTACAATCTAGTGCTCAGACATAACCTAGGATATATGAGACAGAACTGAAATATATATGGACTTGGAAAGTTCACTTGTGAGAAGCTGCATCAGATTCTTAATTAATCTTGAGTTTTTCTGACCTATGAGACAAAATAATAGTCACGTTCTTCAGGAAAAGAGAAACTTCATCCTACAGAATAAAGATTTGGCAGTTTGCTCACTACACTTGTTTCATAGCTGTCCATGAGACCACTCACAAGCCTACATTGTTCCTTTTTGTTTTGTTCATTTTTTAATTAAATGAAGTCCATTGTATTTGGGAATATCCTGGAAAATGTTTGTGATCAAGTCATTGATGGGTTTGTGGGAGCAAACAATGGCCTTTTTAATCCAATATTGGTTATGAAACTAACACCAATTAGGTCCATCAACAGTAACAAATAAACAAGACCTTCCTTTAAAAGAAATGACACCAGCTACTGCAGAAAATACTGAACATGAACATGCATGTGATTTTTACATCCACAAACCAGTCTTGGTTCCATGTGACTGTGATTTTTGCACTGGCAGACTCATTTTGGGTGGCACAATCCTCCCCAGTGCACGCAGGGGGGTTGCAGCAGCAGGATCCTCCTCCCATTTGTCCTTTGTAAGGACTCTGGCTCTCTTAGAGATACTAACCTGGTTTAGCCAACATGATGGCTCATTCCCCCTAGCCACCTGAGCATCCTACACGCCCAGTGACACTCTGTGAGTCAGCTGGCAGTCTGTGAGGCCAGGGCAGCAATTCCACCTCCTCCCTGAAACCTCCCTGTGGTGTCTCTGACACCTCATCTCCCTGTGCAAGGGCAGAGTGGGTGTTCCAAGCTATTTAAATGTTTTAGGACTCCCATGTGTTAGACTCCCTTTCTCTCCTCTCTGAACCTGGAAAACAACCAAACTTTCTTTCTATCAAACACTTGAAGAGGCTAATGCACAGTTAAAATAACCCTGATTCAGAGCATTTAAGAAGCAATAAAAAGGATTGACTTATACACAGGGATTTAGTCTTTTTTACATAAATCATTTCATTACGACAAATGAGCAAACAAACCACCAGTGTTCCAAACAGCATATGTTTAGGCTGGTTTAGCAAAATGAGCAACTAAGAAAACATTACTAATATCTGGGAAATACTTGCTTATCTTGAAGCCCTCTTATTTTAAAACTGAGTTATTTGTATAGGCATATATATGAGCAAAAGGTTTATAACATGTTACTTGTTGTTAGGCAGCTGCATTTCTATAAGAAACATTAAATAATATCAGGTATATAAAATCTATACAAATAATCCCTGTCAAAGATCTATCTAAATTTGAGACATGCAGGTGGGAAGAAAAAAAGGATGTATACACAACCAAGGCAGAAAGACCCAGGATATACAAAGAGCTCTTAGTTTATGTAGAAACTGGGCTCATATGCTTGGAAAACATTTCATCACTGGTGTCACTGCAGGTAAACAGTGATACAGTCTAAATGAGAAAATGAAATACATCCAGCTGCCTAATAACAATGACAGCCTAAGAGTCTTTTTAAGATCATTTAATAACATTTGAAAATGGCTACATTATGGTAACGTGTTGGGTATTTTAAACATCACAATCCATAAGACTCATTAAGTAACAACAAACTTTATGTAAGTAACATTAGGTTCAGTGAACTGAAGTTCTTTCTAAAACTTGTGATCAGTCACAAGGTTCTATGACTCTTGAAATCATCATTTCACTTAAAGGGGAATTGTTTCATCCCACCCCAGATATTTACATATTCAAAATGAGCACATATCTACTTACCATACCTACTTAACAAAAAGCTACCAAGCCTCACTTCATTTTTTCCTTGTGCAACCCACAGTAATTCCTGCTGTTGTTTTACATGCCTGCAAAGCAAGCAATACCATCCTGCTGCTCACAGGAAACACCAATGTGTCCACTCTGCTTTCTTTTGTGTGCTATTTCACCATGACAAATATAAATATAAATAAATACATACAACGACTCCTATGTGGTTTTGCTTGCTGTGCATGATAAAATATGAGCTTTGTCTCCAGAAAATAATAATAATAATAATAATGCAAAGTTTAAATAAGATCACTCATTGTCTCTGGCTTCAACACTACTCCAAGATGGAGCTCATGCCTTTGTCTTTCATGTTGTGCTGCCACATTAATGCTCTGCTCTGAGCACTAACCTCCATGCCCTTGGTATTTCTCAACACACAATTTAAAACAAGTGATGGTAGATTAAAGACAAGACAGAAAGAATGTATTCATACCCATGAATTACATTTTCAAGTAACTACAGCTACCACTAAGTTGTTTTTCTATGTTTGGGTGGGTGGCTGTCTGCATATGTGTTCTCCACAAGGAGGGTAGTGAAAGAGGAGCAGATTTCCTGAAGAGGTTGTGGGATGTCCAACCCTGAATGCAGCTAGGCAAGGTCCTTATCAACCACGTTTAACTTGAAGTTGGTATTGTCCTCAGCATGTTGGTCATCCACCCCAGATGACCAGAGGTCACTTCAAATGTCCCTTCTAAATATATTATTCTGTGATTTCATAACATTGTGGCTTTGGCTGATCTCAAGCCCTGACTCACCAACAATACACAGGCATTAAAATGCAGAGGCCTTCATGCATGCAAGGGCCCAGAGCCCTGCACAGCCCCAGGCAAACCCCACTGCTGCCAGAGTCATCAGCAATGCCACAGCTGATGAAACTGCAGAGATCCTGGTGCCCAAGCTGAAGAAGTCAGTGCTGGAAACCTTCTCAGCATCAACTCTAATGCAGCTAAGACTCATGAAATAAATGGCAATCAGCAATGCCAACACGACCACAGCTAACAGAATCTGTCTTGGCACAACACATTAGCCATGTCAAAAGGATTTGAGTAGGGATAGGCAAACCCCACAGTTACTCACTCCACAGCGAAGACAAAAAATCTGAGAGATAATATGATGGGCTCAGACCCATGAATGTTAGAAGATAATTTTTCAGCTTCAGAGCAAGTTATAAAGTTCATAAATTTTATGTATCCACAAGAAAAACACAAATTGTGTGTATAGGAACAGTTGCCATATGTCTTCATATGTCTTCGATGTCTTCTCATAAATAACATTGTGATTAACAGGAAAACCAACTTCACTGAAAGAAACACAAGTGAATATTGCCAAAGGTACAAATTCAGTAAGATGTTGCATAGTTCAGTCTCATGATACAAGAATCAGATTTTTTAGCATCTTATGACCTAGTAGTATTCTCTGCAGGCTGGAAAAGGACAATGCCTGTTTTTCTTGACCCTAGAAATTTGCAAGACATTCTTAAGTCAGCCACTGTATTAGAAGAAGCTGTGGAAATCAGAGACTTTGTGCAGTAGTTACATCTCTAAAATGGACTGTGGCAGCAGGAGTTATTCCCCCACTTCAGTGTCAAGGGGACACAGTGCCCACGAGAGTGCTGGAGGTCAGAGGCCAAGAACAAGTGACAGGCCCAGGTGGAAAGGGAGATACAGCCCCTCTAAGAGTCAGCTGTACATTCAGAATCCTGACTCTCTACAGCTGTAGGTGTTGTCAGAAGGTGCAGTGGCAGCACCTGCGAGATTTAGGACAAACAGAATTTAGCAGAACTTGTGGCTGAGGACAATTGTTTGCTGTATCCATTCATATCTGATTCTTTTGCTCAGGGTTTTTTAGCTCAGGATACCCTCATAAGATCTGCAGATGAAATCCTGCACTACGATGCTCAGCACTCCTGCCATCTGCAGCCCTGGGGCCTTGGCAGAACTGGGTTAAAACAATGGAATTAGCCTGGAACACAAACAGGGCCAGCATGGTTTAAATAGCCACCCATCCCCTTTACAAGGAAGGGTTCTGCAGATGTGGGCTTTGCTTCCTCTGACTGTGGGATTTGAATCCACTGACAGCTCTACACTTAGGAACTCTCTGGAGCAGCAGAGATACTCCATGTGTGGGTGGATGACAAGAAGAATGCTTTGAGGAGCCTGTTCTCTGGAGGCAGATTGTAGGCAATTTAAAAGATTTTTTTTTTAAAAAAGCAAAACAAAAAGGGGCAGACTGAGATCCTCATTCATGGAGGAGCTAGAGAGATCTGGCACTAAGAAAGTAATTAGAAAATAATTATTTTAAGGGAGAAAGGGATGTAAAAGAGCAGAAGTGAGTTGAGATAATTTCAACAGAATGAATCATAAAAAAGTAATATATAGTTCCTGTTGTACTGGGTAACTGAGAGGGACGGGCACGCTCCTAACAAGACGTTAGCAAATCTTAACTAGATCTTTGCTCCTGCAGCCATTAAACGGGGGAAAGCACAGCAACCAACACTTTTCTCTCTTCTATTCAGAAAGCTTTTTGAAAACTTGCTTTCACTGTCACTTTATAAAACCTGTAATAGGCCATGTCAAACAAAAACCCCAGTGTCATACAAATCCAATCAGTGGTAAACAACCACACAACAAAAATACAAATGCAGCTGTCTGTTGATCCATGTTCAAATTTCCATGCCAGGAAATGCAAGGCACTGTATATGAGTGCCTGCAGCAGCACCCACTGTCTGCTAAAATCCATTTATCTAGATATTCACACAGACATAAGATTGAAGAAACAAGATCCCCATACAAGCCATCTTTTCCAAAAACAAAAGGACAAGCCACTGACAGGAAAATGCATGGAATCTTATTAGTCTGACACTTTGTGTTTCCATACGACATTTCAAATGCTAAAACAACACAAACATGCTGTTTTACACTATAAATTCACAGTGAGGTTCAGGTTAGATTTAATGATTGCATCTTTGCTCACGATACAAGTGCAAGAAAAAAATGATACCAGTCCTCTCAGGCATATTTTATGAAATGAAATTCTCTTTTCAGGACCCCAAGCTTGCTCACTTCTAACAGAATATTTTGTTCAAGTTCTTTGATCTACTAATTACCATTATAGTAATACCACACAGCAAAGCCAAATATTATTTAACCCACATTTAAATGACAATAGGCCTCATTTGTTTCACTGCCTTTCCAAACACTGCAGAAAAGAAGTGTCCATATTTTGTATTAGTTCTTGATGCTTCTATCCTTTATTACTGGAATAATTTCCCTTTATTCACACTTAAATATGACTCCTACTTCAAATTCCCCATGTTTGCTTTTTTCCTTCTATGAAACTGTTCATTTTTATCTTTTCCAAACATTCTATATCTCTTTTGAAATGCTTTTTCTGACTGAAATGTATACAAGAAATTTAGAGGTAAGCCTGTCTTCTGTGTAGGAACAAAGCTCACTTTATCTATTTTCAGAAGAGGAACAATAGAAAGTAAAGTCTGATTTTGTATTAGGATGGCAATATCTACATGAATAAACCTGAAAGATAAGAAATTTATTTTTAAAGAGAATAGGCTACTACTTGTATAGAATTTCAAAGTATTTAAGAAGTTGACATAAGAAATAAAGAATAGTCTAGCCTGAAAGTAAATTCCTAGTTATCTTGATGAAATGTCTCTCCAGGGAATTAGTAATTTCTTGGCAGTAAAATAATGGGCTTGTTATTTTGGGTAGTTTTTTTTTTTATCTAAAGGAAGATCTTGGGGTTTGTGATTAAGGCTTAAACAATCTAGATTCTATGCTGGCTCCACCATGTAGTCCAAATGTCACACCAGGCAATCTGCCTGATGTCTTCAAACTTCAGTTTTCTTTCTTTAAAATGAGAATGTTCATTTTCTCCCACCAAAATATTCATCTAGTCTGCTTTAGTGTCCATATAATTAAGTCACTGGGGCAACTCCTACAACCAAAAGTTCATCATGCACTCATCTACTCCTGGTCTGAGTTTAAAACTGTGAAGTTTGCTACAACATCTGTGTACATAACAAGAATAACAAGACACAGAAATCATCTGAAGGATCTGAGAGCTGCAGCCAGGCAACACTCCAGAAAGCTAGGAGCCCAGAGATAAGAGATCTTAACTTTTAAACAAACATTTTCTTTCTGTAAGAGAATGAGGTACTTGAAATTGAAAAATAATTTTGCTGTAATGTCTCTAAATAAGTGGCAAAACTCTCCCCATCAGAATGGGATGTTTTTCTTTCCTTGTCTCATATAACAACGTTTACATATGTTTTTCAGATTAACTTTTTATTTCTCATCCAGCAATGAGTCCAAAACATGAAAACCAAATAGTATTCCAACACATTTTCCCAGTGCCAATGGTTTAAATGTTACAGGCATAACTATGCAGCTGATTCTCCATAAACATGCAGTGTTACTGTTCAAATGCCCTTTATGCCATGAAATGGAAGCACCAGACTCTGCATAAAGAAAGCCAGGTTCAGGTTCAGGTTCAGCACTAGCTCTCTTTATCAGATAGAAATTTTGAAATCTCTTTATCAGCTCACAAAATTTTGAAACTGGCAGAATTTTGAAGAAAAATTCACTATAAGAAAAAATGTGTGTATTTAATAAAATCAAAAGTCCTTGAGTACATTCATTTGGTCCATGAAAGCTAAAATTATTATGATAAAGTAATGCTGGGTGTCATTATTCTGGCCAACAAAGTTCATTAAGGACATTATTTCTGTCATTGTACAGACAGATAAAAAAAGAAAGACGTAAAGGAAAAATAACTATTTTTCTACATGCCTTACTAGTTGTAGATTTAAAACTGACTCCAACACCAAGCAATACAAAATTATAAAGAACAGCTCTTTGGAAAATTACAAGGTAAAAAGATGGCCAAGGATCAGAGACCACAATTACTTGACTGTTTTCATGCAGTTTCAACCGTATTTATTTTCTCCATGCCCAGTGGCATGAAACATTTCAGGAAGACTTAGGAATTGCACGGAGTTTTCACTCTGAGAATACAGGTGAAATACTCAAATATTCAAGGACAGGCAAAATGTTCAGAAAAACAAGGAAATTTGAGATGCTACAAAGTAGCATTCAAAAAGCAGTGTTGATTCACAATCACCAGCTAGTGAAGGAGTTTGAAATATGCAGTCGAAGGATACACGCATGTTTTTCTCATCTATGTTCCCTGAAGCATTTGTAAGAGCTTCCCTTCAAAGCAAACAACGCATGGCACATCTTCCTAACAAACAGACCAGATGGAGCAACTTGTTTACTATGCAGTGAGTGTTTGCTTCAGATCTGCAAGAGCAGAAAGAAGATAGCCTGAATGTGTAGGTCACAGGTGAAGCAAAAAGCAACATATGGCAATCCCAAAACCACAAGGCAGCCAGAGGAGAGTCTTTCAAAAAACTTTGAAGAAATAATTCCCATCATTGCTAAGAAAGGAGTAGGTGGCAGGCAGTTTGCATTAGCCAAGACAACCCAATACAAAAAACATAAAGCCTGCTTGGCAACAGAGAAGAGAGGGGTGCTTTTGGCAGACAGCAATTAAGGATTTGGCAAGCATCTGGAGGAAAGGAAAGGGTGCGAGTCGAAGATAACGCCAGTATCATTGGTCCAGATAACAGAGGAAGATAAAGACACAATAAGAAATACACAGCAGAAAAATAATGAATTCAGATAGCAGTACATCATCCACCGGGACCAACAGAAGAAAGCAGAAGAGCAGAGATCTGTGAAAGCACACATTTGGAGCAGAAAGGCATCTCAGCAACACTGAGAATCATAAAATATTGTGCAGAGGCAGTAACACACACCTGCAAAAGCAGATGATTAACTTTTTGGTTAAGGAGAAACAGAAAAAAGGAAGTTAATGAATGAACTATAAAAGATTTTGGAAGAAAGCAGGAGACGGACTCTTGGAACTAAAGGTACAATACAGGTGAGAAACGGTGACTTGAGACTTGGACAAGGATGTTTCAGGCTTAGGGACTAATAGGTGGAAGAGAAACACTTGTCAATTTAACAGAGTACCTCTACTTTCTTAAATGAAGCAGGAGTAAATCTACTAAGTGTGAACAGCTTGCCTTGTCCTAATTAATTATTTAACCTTTACTTCTTGCTGAGGGTGAAGTACTAAAAGCATTACAGGTGTTTCATAATTGTCACTGGTTAATAGAAGAAAGGGACGTGATGAAATACACATTTAGAATTTAGTCTAATTTTATCTGTGTGTTTAATTTACCCTCTGCATTTCCTTCTGGCAAATAAAAGTATTTTGTTTCACCTGCTACAGCTCACAGCAACACTGAAGGCTAATCCAAGAGTTCAGCATGGAACATCTTTATTTCCTTCATGCTATTAAGAAGAAATCTTGGAGCTTGCTTTGTCTTCCCATGATTGACATTACAGACATGTAACTGGCAGACAAAATCAAACAGCTTAAATGAAAATGTTCACACTGGTAGGTCATAGGGAGCACAGAAACTTACCAGTTGCTATAAAGTTCACTCTGGAACAAAAGCTCAAATGAATTGCACTGTGTCGAATCAAACAAAAGCAAGTACAAAACTAACAAAACCCCCTTTTGCCTCAGTGAGCCCCAAGACCAAGTCAGGATCATCTGTGCCAAAGAAAGCATGCAGTGCTGCACACTCTCACGACTCCACTGCAAATCTTGCTTTGTTCAATGCCTCAACTTCTCAGGTCAAGAGATTTCAATAAAAAGCTACATGATAAATGTTCCTGTGAAGAAAAACATTTAGTCATAGAAGTGCAAAGAAAAAAATGTAGTTATTTGGGTATGTATGTACTAAAACCGAGAAACTAATAAAAAAACCCCCCATGTTACTTTCAACAGATTGTTTTCTGCTGATCTCACTGCATGCAAGAATAAGCCTTATGGTATTTGAATGCTTGAAGACAGTGTTACAGGGAATTTCTGAAGTAACCACCATGACCTCTCCTGTTATTGACCAACTGAAAATGTATATCAGAGAGAGAAAAAAACAGAAGGCAGCAAGAGAGACTGAAGACCAAATAAAGATTAGGAGCGCTGTCTATTTGTTCATTAAAAATTCCATGCGTTTATCTGCATCAGGTCAGCTAAAGCTGCATTTAAAAAAAAGCCTTTCATAAGGATTTGTTATTTTCTTAAGTATAAATTGCTAAAGGTCTAATACATGTGAAGTATAAAGTGACTAACAAGAATTTAAATGTCAAAACATTATCTACTTCATACAACAATTGTTTAGATGAACTAGATCAATATTTCTAAGTGCATTCAAAGAAGGAATGTTAGAATGACTCAATAAGTTATCACTCGAAAGAAGAGCACAGGTGTATTTAACAAAGCAGCTGGGAGTATTCTGAATTCGCCTTATTCATAAACAACTATTTTTCTCACTTTGAATCTCTTCACATTTTGAAAATAACTGTCTTTCAATCTTTACCTCAAGTTCTTAATGCCTAAATTTAAAACAACATTTGCTTTTAAATTGGGAAACCAGTGCCTCGTAACTGAACTGATGAAGTGAAATAAAGTGTTTAGGTCCATTGAGGTCCTGTCTTCTTTGACCACTGACCAAATTCAAAACTGATTAACAAGCAATTAGGCTATCTTAGCTGTGTAAAATTAGCCATGGCCAGTAACGCATGTTATTGTTGAAATAATGCTGCTTAGATTTTCAAGGAACTTTATGTTAGAGAGCCTCTAAACCCAGTCACACAGAAATGTAATAAAATTAGACATTAGTTAGAAACACATAGACACAAAAGGTCTGCTTGAACAACTTCTCTCTTAAGATTAAACTGTAATATTTTACAAAAACAAAAAAATCCAAATCTCTTCATGAAACACTGTGAATATCTACTTCAGTCCAAGGATGTTACTCATGTCCTACAACATCAAAAGCAGAATATGGAAGAAAAAATGTATCAAAAAATGAATGCTATATTATGTTAATATACTTAACCAGCCCACTACAGTGCTCCTTGCTCATCTGAAAAAAAACCAAAAATTCTCTAAAGACTCATTTTCTTTGGCTTTCAAAAAATCAAACACCAAACTGAACCTATTCAGTATTCCTAAAGTTATCACTGCAAGTAAGCACTGTGTGGAGTGAAGTGGTGCAGGGAAAGAAGAGATGTAAACAACAGGAAATCTTCAGAGATCGAACTGCTTTATATGCTTTTCATCTGTCATTTAACCTATGTTTTACATATTTTATTCTCATCATCTGTGTATCTCCTGCACTTCTTATATTGTGGGTGTTGAACTTCTGAGTGAACAGAGACATTCCAGAATAGGGGTTGAGTTGGAGTTTGTCCCCTGCAGATCCAAAAGCTAAAGCTATCAGGTCAAACTTATCACTGAAACTGAACTTACTGATCTCCAGGGTGTATTTTACCTCAGTTTCAGCACTGCCCTAGGCAAAGTCCTTTAAGCAATAACAAAGAACCCCCCACCATGCAACCACACTATTATCCTCTTTTATTCATCCACAGAATGCTCCTTATGTTATTGTGCTTTGACTATTAACTTTTTGGAAATTAGCAAAGACGTAGGAAAACACAGCATCTCCAACAGAAAATTCATACACAGCAGAGTTCATAGGAAAATGTTATACAATCTCAGGCGGCTTCAAGAGATTTAGCAGAAAAAAAGATATGAGACAGCATTGCTATTTCATACTCATACTCTAAACTTGTCTTTCTTTTATATATATTATATAACAACAAAGAAGGACAACACAAAGGGCTGTTAAATTGTTGGTATGCAAACATCTAAAGCTTAATTTTTTCTTCCAGTTTGAATGAGCAATCAAATTAGTCTCTTGGTCTGAACAGACAGGCAAACATATCCACCAGCACTGGTTTACTCAAAAAATAGCACCTTAAAGCTAATTGATATGATAGCTATCAATGAGTACATATGATTGCTGCCATAGGTGTGCTAGCATGCTTCTGATTAGATGGGTATCTTCTCAAGCACAATTCAATAGAATTTATACAGGAAGGGTTCTGTAAAAATTATCTTACTCTTCCAAAACCCTGAGCCCTCTTTGAGATTCATATAATCTACAGTTACAGACTTTTCCATCTCATCCCATGAAAAAAAAGGGAATTCTGTAGTTACCAAAAGCCCAAAAAAAAAACCACAGAAAAAAAAAAAAAAAAAAAAAAAAAAAAAAAAAAAAATCAAGAAAACCCCCAAAATCTCAAATAAACACCAATGCCATTTAACTCCATGCTTTATGCTTCATTATTTGTGTTTTTGCAGGCAAAATGTTCTCTGGAAGGGCCCAAGTTACTGTAAGACCTAGTTTTCCAACAGCCATTATCTGAAATTGTCAGAAGACCAAAGGCTGAAACTGCCTCTGGACTCTTCCCCAGTTGATTGAAAGGTTTATCAGTGGTATCTCTGGAATGGAGATTTCATCATAAATCCTGTGTGACTTCAAGGCATGTAGATTAATAAAGGCACATCATATACAGCAAAATTACAAAGCCTTTACAAGGAACAGCCACATTCTCCTCAAGAACTCTGGACAGATGGCAGGATTTGACTATCACTAAATCAGCTTAGTCAAATACATTATTAGTTCTCCAGTCCAATATTTGCTGTGTATTCCCAATGAAACTGCCGAATGAAAAACGCAATGTGTCAAGCTTATGGCAAGTAAAAATCAGAAATCCGTTTTTCTCCAAGATAAATCTCCTCCTGATGTGCTAGAAACTTATACAAATTACAAAAAGGCAAAGCTCCTCTTGAAAAAGCAGCTCATTACAAAACACTGAAGGTCAAAACCTAAACTCTATTTTTTTGTACGTTTGCTATTTAATTAAGTGTCTGTTAAGCTGCTTCTTTGCAACTATGGAGTATTTCAGGAAAATGTGGAGGTCAGACTGCTTGCCAGAGAACCCCCACATCAATGAACAAGCATAATGGGCTTTCGGGTATCTAAAATAACAGGTCCCTCAAAGGCTAGAGTGCAGCTTCTCTGCGAGATAATTCCATCAGCAAGGGATGAGTGCTTCACTTATCAGAATTGCCACATAATGCTTAAGCACAAATTAATGCTTGCAAGAAAAGATGCATGATTCTGCTTTGGCTTCTAGAAGGTAGTTCAGAGCTCTTGTTAATTTTTCCTCTTAAAAGCAAAAGGAATCAAAAGCTTTCATAGAATTACCAGATTTGTAACCAACCTTCGACAGAGAATTTTATTTTTTCAGTACGCAATGAAAACTTATTTTGATGGAAGTCACATGCATTCATATTTTACGAAAAGAAATTATTCTCAAACGTTTTTGCCTGCCCTCTTCTCCCTTGTCACTATAAGGTTAATGCCCAGGAAGGAGAACAAAGTGACTATTACTGTGCATGACAAGGATTGTTTGCTGCAGCAATTACTCTTCAATCAGAATGTTACTTTTGTTTACACTCAACAAGGATAAAAATATGAACCCTAGATATTACCATATGCTAAATACACATTTTACACTGCTTGAATTATGAGCAGGCAACACACTTTAATACAGGTGTGGCATGGCTTTTAATGCAAAATTATGACACCTCTTTTGAAATCCTAACATTCTGCGCTATTAAATACCTGTTCTCATTTTCATCTGCATGAGACAGGTGGTTAATTTTATTTGCATCAATACACTGAACTAACAGGTATATTCGCATTTGTATGACAGTGAACGCTGTATTCTTATAAGCTGTATATTTATTCCCCTGAATTATTATCTAAAATACAGTCAATCCTTCAAGTTTCTAATGAAAAGGATAAAAAAAATTAGCTCCATAGATAAGTACTGTGATTTTCAATATACATTAAGATTTTTAATAGTGATACCGAGGGCTCATGAATAGAATTTGCATAGACAGCACACAGTCTCCACAGAACACTTCTACAATTGATTCCTTCTGTGATTTGACTTGGACTGAATGGTGTTGAGTAATTTATTCACCATTGTTTGGGACAGGCTATTTAATTCCCTTCTGACCCTTAAACAGCATGAGAGGTTGCGTGTGTCTCTGTGTTAGCGCACGTCCTGGTTAACTGCATTAATCACACACAACAGGCCTGTGCTCACTTAGGTGGGTCTTTTCAAATAGATGGCAATTAAACCCTCCTACATATGAATCACTTCACATTCACAGAATACTTTCTATGTGAGCACTAAATATTTACAAATGAGGCTGGCATATTTTATATAATTTCACCACCTCGGCTGAGATGACTAAGGAGCACTATCTTTATGTACATAACAGAGTTATAGGCAGGTGCAGATTAAACAAGGTCACCTTATTCCTTACTCCCATCCTCCTATTATGGCTATAGCACCTGGACTCTGAACTAGACACACCATTCATATTGCTGGCTTGAAATAAAAGTTGTCCCAATTCTGGATAGATTATGTTTTGTAAAAAAAATGTTATGATTGTCATTCATTAAGATTTGAAGAAGTTTCCCACATATCCTAGTATGTTCATTTAGGCCACAGGAATCAAAAAAAAGAGAGATGAGCTGTCTCTGCTGAATTCCTAGTTCTAAAAAACACAAACATCATCAACTTCAAGTCTAACGCTGCAACCCCAAAGGAATTTTGGAGGTGAAAAAAGTCACTGACTCCTTCACAGCCTCCTTCAAAATGACAAAGATAAAGAGAGGAGTCAATAGGATAATGGTCACACTGCTGCTTATTAGAGACATTCTAAAGTGAAGCCTCTGTCTCATGGGAAGCTCCAATCTGCTTTTCAACTATCAACAAATATACTTTTAGAAGATCAAAATTAGAAAACTCTTTTCCCATGGAAGATTGAATATAGCATATTGAACTGACTCTTACTAGACATTTCCATTTGAAGCAATAACACTTCTACCTTCCCAAAATGAAGGACTTTATATTTTGTTAAAAACATTTTAACAGTGGTATATTATCTGTATTTTTAATATTAGGGCCTCTGATTGTCTTCCTTTTAAAAAACACAAGCAAAATTGTAAACATATTTACTAGGTAAAGCATTCGACACACTAGATTATAATTTGTAAATAAGGCACTAGATTTGTGAACTGAGATTTTGTAAATCCTGAAACAAATGCAGGATGCATTTGTTTAAACCAAACCACACAAAGCAATAAAACATGCCTACTTCCAATTTCTGTACTTCTCTCTGTTATGAATTACTCCTTACACAGTATTCTGCAGGAAGAACATTTCTGGTTTTATTGTTATTAATAATACTTGAAAACACCTGGATAGCCTTAGCATTTTACCATCTGTAGTTGAATTAGCTGGTCTTTCATTTTTTCATTATAGCCAGCCATCATCCTGCACAGTTTATCTATGAATAAACCACTTGGTAACAGTACTTTGTCACCTTCACATTCATTATTGATGAGAACGCTGACAAGCCGCCAATTAAAGACCCTCCACCGCTTGTCCCATCTCCAGGCTCAGCCTGAGGTACGGATGGAACAGTTGCAGTGAAAACTCAGTTTTACATTTCAAACAAAGTTCAAAGGCAGTGAGAAAAGGCTGCCCTGCAAAGGACACAGAAATTGTATTTATTGCTGGAAAACTTTATTTGAGTAGACTGTATTATTTACTCTGTATGATAATAAAAATTAGAGTATGAGTTCGCATCTTGTTCAAATAGATGTTCTACTTAGTTTTGCATTCAGTCCTGGATTAAATCTAATCACAGTTCAGTAACAAATATACAGATTTAAATAACAGTCAAGATATAAATCAAGCAGATTTAAGTGGATTTGTGTTTCTGTTGTTACCCCAGCAAGACATACAACATTATTTCTTGGACCCCAAAACATTGCCGAGTGATAAATTAAAGGTCATACCAAAAGTATCTGAAATCAGGATGCTTTTAAATGAACAAGCAATCCTGAGATCACTTGTATTCTCTGCTTCCACCCAAATTCTCAGGTTGTGAAAAATCACCAAGCCATTCCATAAACACTAAGTATTCATTCCATGACTGATTAGTCCTTTCTAAAGTAAGTATAACAGAATAATGTATCCAACAGAAATTACCTACATTAAATATCCTTTAAAATACACATATGTTTTTAAGAGATTAATATCAAATGAGATTACATTGGCTGCATCACAAATCTTTAATCTTTTAAAAAACCACACAGCCTTTTTTCCTGTGTTTTTGAACATGAGACTAAATATCCCATATTAAGACACACTTATCAGCTGCCAGTGAAAGTCATAAATACAATAAACATTACAACTTTGCAATGATAACTCCACTCTGTAAGCATACTACATCTACACTACAAGTTAATGAGAAAGGGCTGAGTTAAATCACCACTAAGAGAGAACACAAAGTACTTCTCTTACCTCCATTTCTGTGCAGTGTAAATGGCCTGATTTATCTGTAAGAGAAAAAAAAAGTTTTCAGATAAAGAGACAATGGAAGAACAAAACTAAAAAGTTGAGTCACTTTTCTTTTTTGAGTAATTGCCAAATATTCCTTGTCTTACCTGAATCACACATTTCAATAATGTTTTTATTATATATGCATCCTAGTATTAACAACAAGAAGGCCCTACCCTGTAAGATTTTTCTTTGGATCCTTTACAATGCTGGCTTTTAAAAAGATGTGTCTTTAATGCCTGGTTTCATTATTTAAATCATATGATTGATGTTTAGCCATGGAGGGAACATGAAAACATGTTGGCTTAAATTAAGCAGTAGCAAATAGTTATTTCAAGAGAATAAGCAGCATTAATTCATAAACTGGGGAAAAGCCACTGTTTCATCTGATACTTCTGGGATTTCAAAGAGTTCAACAGATATATGAAGTTCAAACAAATTAAAGTTAAAACATTACTATACTATTTTTTACGTCCCACTTGTCAATTTTTGCATTTCCTCTGAGTTCAGAAACATCACTTAGGAATTTGCATAATAAAGAAAAATTGAGTTTCTGAACTGTTTAAATTGAAATCTCAGTTTTCAGAAACACAAAACAGTTTTATACCAAAGTGGCTTGACAGCTTAGCCAAAAGAAGACTGAAATTTCACAGTGCATTAGGAAAGCATCATGTCACTAAACGCAGAAGGTTTATTATTTTGTATTAATAATCCTTATCAAAGTAGGGTCATGGAACGCTGACAGGATGACTTCCTGCTGGAAAAAAATTATTCAAGGAATTTAATTGTTCCACACAAATCTATCTATGTGAAAGGGGATCTACCCAAAACTTTCATTTCAAAACATACGGATATAAAATGATAAAATTTTTGTCTTAGCTTTTCAGCTTCATTGCATTCACACTGCTGGTTTGCAATTTGCAGCTTTGGACCCAATAGCATAGAGCCTACATAATGCATGACAGAATTCTGAGATCTCATGTACTCAAAAACCAGAATAGGATCCATTTGCTTGACTGTGCATGTGTATTTGAAGAGCACACGTTCAGGTGATGATTAGGAAGGATTTACTGCAGTAGTTTGGAAAAGCCTGTGATTTGTACCTATAACGGGAAGGACTATTTCATCAGACTGGCTGACAAGCCCAAGGAAGCTCAACCAACTGGCTGGCATAATGCTTGCACAGAGGAGTGATCCCACTGACTTCATATGACAAATGTGAATGGCATGCAAAACACTCAGCGCTGGGAAGAGTCACCTGCACAGAAAAAACTCATTTTTCATACAGAACTGGTCACCTTCCCTTTGAAACTAAAGGTTAAACACATCCTGAATTAATAGGGAACACTCACCTAACAGAGTGAAAGTTGTTTACTTTCCTTTAGAACTGTTGCCAAAGCAAGCTAATGCTTAGCACTGGTGTATGACTTCAAAACCAAGAGCAAAGAGTGACTTTAAAAGGCTTTTGGATCCTGTATTATCTTTTAAAAAGGACTGGTACCTCTGGTTCACTCACTTTCAGATCCACATAGTAAATTTTTTGGTGTTTAAAATGGTAACATTCACGTGATTGTTACAAACTACAAGCAGGGGAAATTTGCTGAGAATGTTTTTTAACTGCTAGGATTATTAGCAGATTTATTAATATTAGGTGCTACTTTTGTGAAGTCTAATTCAGAGAAATGTAGTCAAGACAGGGGAAGAAAAAAGCACATGCTGTCTTTAAAAAGACATTACTTAAAAATTACCACTTCATTAAAAAGTACAAGTTTTAAACCTATAGCAATGCAGTGGAGACACTAGGCAACCAATGTTTGCAATCACTGATAGTTTAAGATATTCAGACTTGGATCTCCTATGGTCTAAGGGAACAGGAGCCAAGCTGTGCATAGATCCTCTGAGTAGCACCAAGCACTCATTGCTGCAACTCACAGCAGAGCTGAGACCCTATGAACATCCTTTTAGCAGAAGTGCCAAACAAGTCCTGAAGCACAGGAAACAAATAAATCAGCCTGGATCAAAACAAGACAAAATTGAATTTCTGAAAGTAACAGCAAGAAGCTTATCTTGCAGCTCCTTTGATAAACTTCCAGGAAAGTTGTTCCTCAAGGAAAAGCACTCAAACTCTGGAGTGCCTTTGTTTATTATTAAATTCAACTTTTTATACCTATTTACACCAGTATTTTAAACACCAGTAGTATTGTCATGACTGCATGTGCTGGGGCAGGAAGGGGGAATAACAAGTCTTTCATGCACCCAGACAGTATCCTAGCTGGTGCAAGTGACTGACTTACAACATTTTACTATACACTGCATTATGGTAATTATTAACCATTCCATGTGCCTCTGTACCCTGAGACCAGCTATACACTTAGCAGATTTCCCAAAGCTGTTCACAGTCACTTGTGGACTCCCTCCATTGGGAATTTACTACATTTCTGCAGAGATCATTAACAATACTGTTAATGCACTCACACGCATCTATCAAGACTGAAATGAATTTGCTTTCACATGGCCTCTGCAAGCCAATTTATTTGCACTATTTATCTATAGTGGCTGGGAGTAGAAATTTCTTCTCTCTTCAGCTGACATGACTGAAAAAGCAGTAACTGGTAAATGTAGCCTAAGGGTCACACTCCCTTCATTAGCACTGGAGAAAAAAAAATTCCCCATAAATCATAGAACAGTCTCTGTCTGCAAGCAGGATGAAATGCTTCTCTAGTAAACAGGTAAAGCCTTAAAAAACTCTTCCAGCTGCTG
This sequence comes from Ammospiza nelsoni, assembly GCF_027579445.1. Taxonomy (NCBI): domain Eukaryota; kingdom Metazoa; phylum Chordata; class Aves; order Passeriformes; family Passerellidae; genus Ammospiza; species Ammospiza nelsoni. The sequence goes on along the minus strand of NC_080633.1, from coordinate 101,013,873 downwards.
ATTCTTAATATAGAGACTTTTCCAGACTTCAGAACCATTCAACTAGATACTCATCTGTGCAGCATTTTTACCACTTTTACTGCCAAAAAATATTCACCAGTAATTTTCCATGACAGTTTTCAAATAAAAGCTAATGCATTCATTACTAGTAAACAGCACAACTTTAACTGTCAACTGCAGTTTATTAACAAACTATGGTTTGGAAAATTAGATCATTTTTCACTCTCAGTTTGTTGAAATGAAAAAACTGAAGAGTTTTTGAAAGAAGGAAAGTGACTTGGAGGTCTCCTGTATTTCTAAAAACAGTCTTCAGAGAGACACATTTGACAGAAAAAAGAAAATCAAAAAGAAACCCCAAACCTTCACATTCATTTTTTTTTTCTTCAAAATTTTTATTTGAAAAGTATTCTTCTCTCAGCAAGAGGAGTCATGACAAACTTTCCTCAAGCACCAGGGAAGACTGTCTCACCCCTTCAGGCAGGAGCTCCCTGTACTCCCACCAATGGTAAGAAGCACACATTAGACTGAGTTTCAAAAGCAACAGAGATAACTCAGTGTGTTAGAATGGCCTGACCCAGGGTATTTGTAGGACAGCTTGTGGGATATGCCAACCCATCTGCACTCCTCTATCTGAAGAAAAACCAAGCTAGTGAGTGGACTTTAGTGATGTGACACCACAATCACACAGAGGCACCATTTCAGCTATAACCAGCTGGTCTAAGAGCCCTGCAGCTCAGAGCATCTCCCTAGCCTTCCTCTGGTGTCTCAGACTCCTCTGCTCACATCCACAGGCAGCTCCTTCAAGACAGCTTCTTCCAGAACTGAAATGATGAGCACTGATTTTTCTGGCAACATTGTGGCTAATGCACATATTGCCAACAAACCCGAAACTTATTTTGTGTTGAAGATTAACATAATTAAATGTCACAGATCACTTCTGCAGGTTTGGAGTGAAATCAAGCTGCTGCTGCTACAACAACAGAACTCAAGTTGCCCTCAGGAATGACAGACACTGCCTGTATGCACTGGAGGACAGAGTAAGAAGAGGATGAAGAAAGAACATAAGGGCTAACCTAGGGAAAGGGAGCAAGAAGAACATGAGAGTCACTAACTTCAGCTCCTTGAGTTGAACAGTCTTTAGTCATGCCCCCCAAATTAACAATAAACTGAATTTGTATTTGCTTTCTAGCTTTTATATCTCCAAGAGGCACTGTAACTACAGTAGTGAGCTTTTCTTTGCCCTTAAGAGAATGAGGATTCTTCAAGTAAAAAAATAAAAAGAAGTTCAGACTCACATTTAAACATCCAGAAACTGGAGTTTTGGTAACTTTGGAATTATCAAAAACTGGAGATTTGGTAACTAATCTGAAACTGGTCACATTAGTTACCAAAAATGACAAATTCATCAATACAAGAGTCAAGATGAGCACCAATAAAAGGAAAGGGAATGGAAGAAGAAAGCCAAGGCAATCACGTCACAGAAGGAAAAGAGATAAATATGCAAAGAATGGGATTTGTAATTAAATGGAGAGGAAAACATTGATGTAGGAGAAGTGAGCAAAACTGAGGAAAGACAGTGAAAACTTGTAAGATAAAAAGAAACAGGAAAAAAAGTGAAAATTATAAAGACAAATATAGGCAAAGGATATGTAGGAGTAGGAGTAAGACACATCAGGATGCAAGGAAGAAGGTCAAAAAGAGCAAGAACATGAGGAAGGGGAAGGAAGGAGACTGGATTAGGAGAGGTAGAGACCCCCTGTGAGCAGGAAGCACAGAGACCCAAGTGCTTAAGAAAAATACTTAGGCTTTGAGGATCAACAAATCCTTCTTTAAACTGTAATTAGAAGGCAACAAGAAATGGGATGACATTTCAGAGCTTGTGGCTTTTTGGCTATGACTCATGATTTCTGTATCAGACTACAGCTGATGACTTAGTAATTATAGGCCTCATTTTTCTGCTTAGAAAAGAGAAAACTGTAAAATTTTTAGGAGAGTACAAGGAAAAATCTTAGAGAGGTTTCTAGACCAGTGGCAATCAGGACTTTCCACCCCTGTGTCAATCTTTTTTTCATGCTTTCTATTTTCTCCATTTAACACTTCATGGCAGCTACTCCTCATTTTGAACAGTCATAGGCACTTTTTGTCTATTGCACAACGTAAAGGTAATGACTAAGAGGTCTTCTGTATTAATAACCTGCTAGATTTTTAAATAAAAATATTTTAAATTGCAAATTAACAAATCCATGCTACCTTAGTGCTACTTCCTAAGATATAATTACATGTTCATTGTCTTGTCTCATTTCTATTCTACACAAGGCTGTGATCAACACAGGATCTTTCTGTGTTCTGTTTTTCTTGCTCTCTTCAGCAAACCTATAAGTTTTCCTTGGGATCACATCAATTTTTGTTACTCTAAGATAAATACTGTGGCAGTTCTGCACCTCCAGGTACTGCTGGAATCCATTCATAGCTGCCAATCTCTTCTGTAGATGCATAATAAATAAATACAGAAACTGCATTCATTCTCCTCAGGCCTGTACAGGTATCAACTCTTCCCAAAAAAGAGCGTGAATTCCCAGAGTTCATGGGTCTTGATTTTTATTTTTTAAAATTTCTGTTACTCTGATCATATTCTTATTTTTCGCAGAGCTACCCAACTGCCTGCTCATTCAATACATCTGTGTGCTCCTGGCAGAACTGTGACTCCATTCAAGCCATCAGCACTTTCTCCCATCATTTTTGATGGATCCAGAGCTTCAAGCAGGTTACAGCTTTTCTACACTGATAACTCAGCACTATTGGATCTGTTAAGAACTGTCACCAGCTGTTAATAAACTCTCTCAAGTAAATGAAAAAGGAGTTCTCTTAATTCTTTACCTCAGCTATGTCTTTGCACTATACAAAGCTACTCATCTCCTTTTGTTCCTCTTAAAGTGCACACTAATAAAATACAGTAATGCAATCATAGTTGCATGTGTCATGCAAGCTGTTTTAAGGTTTTATCAGGAATAAAACAACATTGTCTCCTTATTGCATCTGATGCTGTAATGTGATAAACTAATTCAGAAACAAAGAGCAAACACTCCTCAGTTTCTTTTTAACAGACATTATGAAAAAGCTCCTCCACTTTCATGTTCATTGCCAACATGGATGCAGGATGTTACATACCTTTAATCCTCTTATAGCTGCAACATTCCTACTGCACACTTGGCAAACACAGTCAGGCTTGGGTAAGACTCATCCACAGCTCTGCTGCTGTGCAGGTCATTTGCACTGCCTGTGACTCTGATCCTGTCCTGCTCTGAATCATCCTGTTCAAGGCTCTCTCTCTTTCTCTCTCTCTCTCTCTCTTCCCCTATGTCACATACACTGCTACTTTCCTTCTCAAAGCTCTGCTTGTGCTCCCCCAGTCCCATCCATCACCTCTCACTGGGCACTGTGGGGTAAACTATCACCTCAGCCAGCCCTGGAGCTGGACCCCATTACCCATTACCTATTCCACACCTCCCGTGAAAAAGCATCTTTGTTCTTTCTCCAGCAATGCCCCACAGGGACATGATATTAAGTCTCCAAAACATCATGGCAGATGTCTCATTTTTCACTCTTCTCTTCAACTGCTGTTAACAATGACAACTAAAATTCCATTTTCCTTTTGAAAGCAACATTTTTACTGCATTAGACAAGAAAATCTCTGTGAAAGTCTTATCTTTACTCGAAGTCATTATTAATATCAGGGGCCCACAATTCCTCAAAGTTCTTCTTTTTAAGTTCAAATTTCAATGTTTTCCTTAGGAATAAATGCAATTTTTAGACAACACCAAATCAGAGTTCATTCGTTCACTGCATATTTACCATCTTCAGCATTTCTCCCTAAAAATATAGGCAAACAAGGTCATTTATCCCTGTTGACAATTTCCTTCCATTTCTTTTGTGCAGGCATTTGAAATATGCACTTTTTAAAAAAAAAAATACATTATTGTGTTATGCTGAGATCTTTTCTTTGCTTATTTTGTCCTCCCCTACCAGAATTGCCTACAATAGGATGCCCAGCATCTGCTGATATTCACAAAGAGCCCATGTAACCCCCAGTGCATGGGATGCATCCATATGAGCCATGACTGGAAGCCTTCCAGTTTGTGCTTACGTACTGGGAACCACACTGATGACAGAAAGCCTGGCATAAATAAGGCCTAAGCTTTCTCTCTTCCACAGATCAGTAGAGCAAGAAGAGATAAAAGCATCAGCTCACTGAGCCTCCTCTCTGCTGTCTAGTAGTATTTTCTTCCTACTTGACATCCAATATTAAAATACCTATATAGGCATCTATCTTAAAACTCTCACACAAGAAAGTCAGGCTCAATACATCAAGCCTTACTATTCTTAAATGCAGATGTTTCTGAATATCCTTGAATTAGATTTAAATTCCAAACATAATTAAGTCTTCATACTAAAGGTACTATTTATTTTAGCAATATTCATAGCAACACCTCTTTCAAAACTTCAACATCGAGAAAGGCTACTCCCACCATCATCTTTTAAAAGGGTCAACAAAATTAGAAGAAAAATGGTAGTACATCCATTTTCCACTAAAAATCATGCATATTTTTTTCAGTAATCCACCAGAGACTGACACATAAGAATGTCTTCATGCACACAAGTCAAATTGCATTTATTCATCCTGTGTCTCTATTCTTGCTTTCCAAAACCTGGGCACACAAGGATGTAAGAGGGACATGGAAGTCATTAAAACTGCCAAGACAACATAAACTATTCTTCTCCAGCATGTCTCACCCCGAGCCCTCCAAGTCCCATGAAAGCCACCACGCAGTCAACTTCTCTGTGATCTTTCTGATTCAAAGCCAGAATACTCCATGCATTATGCCCTCCTGCTGAACACCTGGCAGATTTCCAAGAGAAAAATCTGCATAGTACTTGCTTCTGGTAAGACCAGCAGTAATTTCCCTGTGTGCTTTCTCTCTTAGGGCTGGAGGACGAGGCAAAAGAAGGGCCAGTGACACTACCCACAGCTCAGGGTCTTGGAAGGGAGATGAAGGCCAAGAAGAGCCACAATTATGTCAGCCCTGAACAGCCAACAGCTGGAAGTGAGCCCAACTCAGTGTTCAAAGTATCCTTCTTTGCCACCTTCCCAGATCCCCATGGCCTGTTCCTCTTCAGGAGCTCAGTGCAATGCCCAAAGTCAGTGGCCACCTTTGCTAAGCCAGGGATCTGGCACTTACAAAACACGCAGGGAAAACCCTCATTTTACCAAACTCACTCACCCACAAAATTCTTCTGTTTCCCACCTCTGAGAAGGAGGTGGCACAGCCTCTGTGCTGAAAAGCAAGAGCTCCTTATCCAGCTTGCAGCAATGACACAGCCCCAGTGAAACAGCCTCTAGCACCCTAGAGTATCCTGGTGCCCCCAGATCCTGGGCATAATGTCAGCTGCCAGCTCTTGTGTGGGTTTTCTGCTCCTCTATCTATCATTTCATTACTGCTTCAGGTTTATAAAAACATGTGTAAATGAGGTTCTGCAAGAAGAAAGCTTGGAGGAGTCAAACTACATGTTTACCCCAAACGTTTTAGCTCATTCAGAAGTTATTTTTTATTGCATCTGACACTTTACTGGATGCCACCATTAGCTCTTTTCATATAAATTGCAAGTCACAAAGACTGCTAAAGCACCCATTAGTCAAAATAAATTCTACACTGTGTCTCCAATTCCACCATGGGTATTTTGAAGCAACCCACACTTCTGTGGCATTTAGATGTCACTAAGACAACCACAGTGAGCTTTATGTTTATTTTGCATATTCATGCAAAATCTTTCTTTCTTTCTTACTTTGGTTCTGGAAAAGTAAAAAGGTTCATATCGCTCTGTAAAAACATGGCTTGATGTGCATCTGTAGAGCAAACTCTGTGACACGACTGCGTTTGCCACTGACAGGCGTGACTGATCACATCGTTCGTCTGCCACAGTCCTGGACAAAGCCCGAATGTTCACTACCCAAAGACACCATTCTTCAGGGATTCCTTTATTTGCCCACACTGGATTCTGTTGTTTACCAAAATGGAAACTAACAGCCAATATTTGTTCCTGTGAATTATCCAAACCTATGCACCAACCTACACCTATACATTTTTTATGTATTGCTGGAACAAAACAGCTTTACAACTGAGAGCATTAACCCGCAGAACCCCTATTGCTCTGACAAACCTCCTGACACAGGCATTTAAATCTAAATTGTCTGAAATACAAAGGCAGGAATCCTTCCTGATCCTCCTCTTGTCAGGGATTCAGGTGATATCAATGGTGACATGAAAAGGAACAACTGGGCAGCATTTTCATATTTTTACTTCTTTTTAACCAAAACCTTGTATTTTTTTAAGATAATGAAATATTAATAGATAAAACTGGAAAGATCTGAAAATCCGTCTGGTTTTATTTAAGGATGTGATTCAACTCCAAGGGCATTTTTCTGCCCCACTATCAGCGAAACTCATCTCTTTCCTATCTCAAGGACATTTTTCTTCAATTTCTATGTATTGTTACTTGGAATTTCAAGTATCGCGCATGAACTGGTAAACTGTTTCACAAGAAACTGCTTTGGAAAAATACCATCAGTTTCTGCATAATCAGTACTTCTTTCTAAGAGAACTTTAATTTGTATCTTGAAAGTAAAATTACTGTAACCATACAGCTTCAGGGCCTGTCATGTTGTGCTGCTCCCCAGGTCACAGAGCCAGAGCACTGGCTCTTCCTAAGCTTTCACCAGTGCAAAGAGAACACAGGAGCCTACAAACAAACATCTATTTCAGAGGCTCAAGCTGTAACTGGCTGAGGAAGCACATTAATCATCATCCAAAGAGAATGCAGTGAGCAATAAGGAAAATAATAGGAAGAGATCAAAAGATACCAACGACGAGCAAGCCTTCTGTCAGCTCCTCAATACTCAGTACAGTGAACTCCCAACATGCGATGTATCATATATATATAACAATTTCCAGTGAACACCTGCTCCAGGTTTCACAAATCAAAGAACACACAAAATCCCTTGTGAAAGCTTGGAGGCTGAGCAGCCTCTGTTTCCAAAGTCTGTTCAAAGTTAGGAAGATGAGGAAAGCCAGGGGCAGGGAGAGTATCCCAGGAGGAATCCTGCCTCTTTTCAAATCCAGGCACCTACCAGCCTGCAGCTGATGGAAAAGCGAGTTCACCAAGGATGCTTTAGGCATGGACAGCTGGCAGCAAAATCCCTGCCTCCCCTTTTCTATTACAGGCACTGGAGGGGGTGCTCTCCCTGGGAGAGCTTCTGCCTCCTGCTTTCCTGGGAGGTCTTCACAGACTGCTTATCTTTGTTTAGGTACATATACACACTCTTTTAAGATTCTCAAGATATAAACACACACATGTGGTGTTATACAAAATAATACATACACTAATAAGGTGAAAAAAAAAGAAAAATGGACAGGGCTGGAATATTTAAAAAAAAAATATCTCACCCATACAAAAATTTATATGTGGTGTCAACATACACAGGTTAGCACATGTTGACTAAAACATTTTCACAATAAAGCTTTAGCATAAAATAAACATGCTGGATATAAGTGAGGGGCCTGAACTTTATATCCAAGTATATTCAACACTCTCCTACAGCCAGTAATGATATTGTGCAAGAGGAATTAGGGTAAGTCCACCAATAGCAAGAAAAAAGCCACAAAAGAAAGAAATACATAGTAAACTAATGTATTTCCTGCAATAGGAAAGAGAAAAGAAAAAGTCTTGATGTCATCTCAAAAGACTGTAAGCAAAAGCAGCACACGACATGCAACACAAAACTCTTCAATGCGCTTGTGACATGCAGATGCCTTGGTCAGGAGAGCATTTTCCTGGAATTTCTGGGTGCTGGTCTGGCATTTAATTAACATTACAAAGACCTGGTTTTTAAAACAATTTTAAAAGCACACCAGATCACATTTAAATGGAAATCATTATTAGACTCATTACAATTGCAGAACTAAATGATGTCCTTTCTTCCACTAAATATATTTTGATATTTGCATGTACCACTAGCTCCAAACTGGATTACTGCAAGTCTCTGCCAAAAGACTTTTCAGACAGGCACTGTATCAAAAGGCTTCATTAAATTGTAACACCAGGCATAATATTCGTGCTCTAAATGCTGAGGGCTCCATTAATCCCATTTTGTGAATTTACCACTGCCTTCTGATTCACACAACTTTAAAATGCTGAAACCTCTGTCTTGTCGGAAAATTCTGTGACGTTGAATGTGGACTAGGCTGATACTGGGGAATACCATCATGTATTTGCCACATCCTTCTGCTGCCCATCTTTGATTTCTTTTCAGAAATCGAGCTTTACTTGCAACAAAAAAATACTGCTTTCCACATTTAAAATCAGAAGCGTTGAAAGGCTGAGAAATAGACATGCGCCCTCATTTTCCTTTCCAATGCAAAATACGCTTTCCTGGGCATTTTAACGAAACAGATGGTAGGTGCTAAGCCCCTGTACACGGCTTTCTCACTTACTTAGTGTCAGCACACATCTAAATGGATATATTTCTAATGGGTGCCTTTTGATGCCCAACTGCTCCGGGAGCCCCTGCGGGATGCGCGGCCCGGCCGGAGGAGCCCAAGGAGCGGGGAGCCCGCAGGAGCGGCGCTCCCTCCCGGTGTGCGGATGACACGGGATTCATTACGCACCGGGAGAGACGACGCAATTATAAAACACTGGACCCGCATTCGCCTGCCCGTGCCCGCACGCAGGCGATCGCATCCCAGGAGAGGGGTTCTACCTTTCCACGCACGACACCGAGATGCCGCAGGGACACACATACACAGACAGACACACAGACAGACACACGCACGCAGACTCCCCACAGCCCCCGGCAGGAGGGGAGCCGACCGCCCGCCCACCGCGACCCTCGGGCGGGAAGGACCGTCACGTCCCGGACAAAGGCTGATGGGGACGGGCGCCCGACCCCCGGCTGTGGCCGCCCGTGGCCCCCCGGCCTTACCTGCGGCGGGCGGGGGCGGCCGATCGGGCTCGTCCTGCTCCAGGGTGACGGCGCCGTCCCGCCAGACGCGGAGCTGCGCGGCCGCCGCCCCGAGCCTGGCGGCGGGGGTCTCTCCGCGGCGGGCGCGGGCGCGCAGCGAGGCGCAGCACTGGTAACACACGGCCCACGCCTGCTCCTCGTTGATGGGCTGGTTGTAGAGCCGGAGGATCTCCTCCAGCGACAGCGCCTCCGGCTGCCCGCCGGACCCGCCGCCGCCGTCCTCCTCCTCGTCGGCGGCCGGGCGGGAGGCGCCGGGCTGGGGCTCCATGCCCTGCGTCCGCCGCGGTGCTCCTGCCTCAGTGAGCGGCTCCGCCGCCGCGGCAGCGGCTGCTGATGCTGCTGCTTGCGCTGATGCTGCTGCCGCCGCTTGTGCTGCTGCTGCTGCCGCCCGGTCCCGCCGTGCTCATCCTCTCCGCCCCGCTAGTGCCACCAGGCCGCCGGACGGACAGCCTGGCCCGCGCGGCAGGCAGCAGGAGCCGGGAAACAGGCAGGAGTCAGGAGGAAGGCAGGCACAGGATCGGCGCCCGGTCCGCCCGCTGCCGCCGCCGCCGCAGGGGGAGCGACAGCTCATAGCAACGCAATGGCGTCCTCGTCCTCGCCCGCCCCCGCCGCGCGGCGCCGCCCGCCGTCGCAGCGCCCCCTGCCGGCACGGCCGCCATGGCGGGCGTGGACAGCATTCACTCGGGGCTGCCACGGCAACCGAGTCCGCAGCGCCGCCGAGCCCTCCGCTTCCAGCTCCGCCGGAGACACCGACAGACGTGCGGCACTCCGCCACAGCACCCGGGCCGCTGTTTCTGCGCCGGGTGTTGGGAACCACCACCTCCAGAAACAAACAACGCCCGGCGGGACGCGGGATGACACTCCCTGCACCCCCAAGTGTTGAGCACTTGACGCCAACCCGCGCCATCACGGATACAGCGAAACATATTAGCAGGGCCCCGCTTTCATAGCGGGAAGGCGCGTGCCTTTGAATTACAGGGTCTGCACTCCCAAAGCAAACACTTCCTCCGGGAAAGCTCCATCCTCGGCAGCAGCAAGGCTGGCAGGTCCAGGGTACACAGAGAGGCTAGCAGAGTTAAAGCAGCTCAGTCTGGAAAGGGAACAACAAGGGAATCGTCTTCCAAGCAGCTGGGAACTGACGTCCCTGCCTCTCAACACACCTGGGCACCAGAAGGGCATGGTCCTTCATGCCAGCTTCACCTCAAGCAAACGAGCACTTTCACGCAGAAAAACATCAGACTGAACAAGCTGCAGCTCACACCGAACACTCTCTGTTTCTCTCTCTAGTGTTGTACCTCTCGGATGTGAAAGGAAACTCAAATTCCCCCGTTCGCGCCTGTTCCTCTGGGAGCCGGGAGAGTGTGAGGGACAGCGCCGGGGGTGCCCCCTGCCGCACAGAAGCGGTACTGCATCTGGGCAGGGCCCCGCCGCCCGCTGCAAGCAGACGGCGTCTCTCCTCCCTTTCCACTTCAGCGCCTCTCTTCCCATTCCACTTCCAGCTCCTCTCCTCCCATTCCACTTCCAGCTCCTCTCCTCCCATTCCACATCCAGCGCCTCTCTTCCCATTGCAGCTCCTCTCTTCCCATTGCAGCTCCTCTCCTCCCATTCCACTTCCAGCTCCCCTCTTCCCATTCCAGCTCCTCTCTCCCATTTCACTTCCAGCTGTACTCAATGCAGCTGCTTTTTTCCTCTTTTGTAACACACAGTGGTGCATAAAAGATACAACTGCTACTTAAACAATGCTGTTAAATTTGGTAATATTCACCATGCAATATGATCCAGCCTTTCAGGCTACATTTAGAAACAAGGAAACTGGGGGAGAAATTGTACTTGTGAAGCTTTTAGCAGTATCCTATATGCTGTAGAACAGGCAAATGAATGCATTTTTATCTTTCAGGTATAAAAAAAACAACAAACAAACACAAAATCAGACTTGTAAAATTAGCAGCAGGGCCAGTAAGTATATAATGTACTATTACAGTCCTAAATTTAAAAGAGCTCAGTGCTGCCATAGGAAGTATTTAACACCTCTTGAAGAAAAAAGATACAAATGGTATCACACTGCCACGCTGCTGATTAAATGCCAAACATTCACTCCTGCTGTATGTGTTGCAAGATTCTCTAAGGTAGTTTATTTGGCAGAGTCACCTCTTTCTTAAGAGGACAGCCAAAGGAGGTGGTCATGAGGTATCACTGACACAGAATGGCTTCTACAGAAGGAACCAAACAGTTTCAGATTTTCCAGCTGCAAGAAGAGATGCCTGGAGTCCACATGGGGAAAAAACTGAGAAGTTTGGTATGGAAAAGTTCAGTAAGCCCGACAGCTTGTCATTTTGCTAGGCATAAAGACCAAAAGATACTCAGCAAAATCATCATCCACAGGTTTAAGACAGACAAAATCACAGATGGCTAATTAAGTATAGATCTGAGCATCAGAATTAGACAAAAATCGTGAATGGGTGTCAAGCAAAACAGCCTGGCTACAACTTCTACCTCAGAAACTTCTTAAGGTAACAAGAGGCAAAAGACACGAAGTTTAACTACTCTATCTAACCTATCATAGCTATTCACATCTTCAGGTATTCAAGTCTTAACGTGTATTTTCAAAATAAATCCATATATTATTAAATTCACAGGTTAACAAGTTTACCTTTATCTGACTGAACTGTTCTCAGAAGCTGAATGTAGAAGTTACTGTTAGATCCATAAGAGAGAGAAACAAATTTTGTTGTCTGAAGGACACATGCCTAAACACCAGTATTTCTGCGTCTCACTCACTCACAAAGTACACACTGTACGCTACAAGGAAAGGTGAGGTAGAAAAGAGTCTGTTACCCTGCAGAGGTAAAGCAGCCCTAAACAAACTCTTAAACCAATTCAGAACTGCTAAAAACAAGCCAATGTTTTTTGGACACATTTTAGTTACTTGTCTCACACTTCTATAAATATAAAAAGTAACTTTTATTACAAAGAATAAATTCTCTTTATAAATACAATCATTACTGTGTACACAATCCCCTTCAATACACACACTGTGGTGTTCAAAATCAGTGGCATTTATATAAAATACTATATTTGTTTTTAATGGAATCATTTTACACCCACATACATTATTTTGCAGCACTAAAAAGGTATGAACAATTTGGGATTTTTTCAAAGGACAGAGCGGTATTTACAAGCAAACATGATCCAAACAGCACACGCAGATTCAGGGTATGCAAACACTCGCACACGAACTGCAAGTCGCACTTGGTCCCCCCTACAACAGATTATTTCTTCACAAAAAGGAGACCTATATGACAAAAAGAAACACAGGAGTAACAGACAATCCTAAGATATTGTTAAAGCTTTTAATTACACAGTGCAATTTTTTTTAAGTGCGACTAGCATTTAAGTAAAAATTAGTATCATGAGTTTGTCATTACAAATAATATCATTCTATAGTGCAAGGGCTGTTGCCTTGGAGGAAAATGACACCACCACTGATCATTTTAACAGGTACAGAGAAATTAAACTAACTCCTCATTCTTCAATTTAATACACAAGAAGTCTATCACCACTGAATCACCAATGTAACCTAAAAGCTCTGTACCTCATGATCCATTACACACACCACACCACTCTTCCTCCAGCTCTTACCTAAGGAAATTCACTTTCTTTAAAATTCATTATTGAAAAAAATAAACTATTTCATTTTAACATATACCTATATCTTTACACTTAGACTTACCTAAGACATGTGGCAAATACTCTCCTGGCGTTCCTGTGCACAAAATGGATGGGAAACCCTTTGAAGGTGTGACCATCGGGTACCGCTCTCCTTACAGCATCCTGAAACTCCTCATTCCCTGCAGAAACACCTGTTGTGCGCTCCAGCTCATAGGCTGCTAATGCTTGTGACAACAGATAGGACAGCTGGTCATCCCAAACAGTTGAAAAGCCAAGATCCTGGGAGGCAAGTCACAGAACCATGAGAGCTGTGCAGAAGGTACATCAGGATATGCCTAAACTCGCCTATAGTATAGATTCAAATAAATCCAAGAATCTTATATTGGCAGTGAATGAAGCAGTGAGATTTGTTTATTGACTCACCAACTGGGAGAAGCAAACATCACCATCAAAAGCAAGTGATACCACAAATGTCAAACATTTATCAAGGAATGAAGTTAAACTATTAGACTAAAACATAAGGCCAGCAGAGTGGAAACCAGATGTTTCAGCTACAGTATCTCTGCATGAAATGTAAGATACGCACAAATACACAGCAAAAATATGGAAAAGATCAACTAAAATTCACCTTTTTTTTTTTTCAAATGTCTCATGGAAAACCCTTTCTGAAAAAATGATGCACTACAGCTCCTCAAAACACAAAGGTACCTCCTTTCTACCATCTATCTTCCCACCACGTACATGCACCTTCCTCCCAGCATCCCAAACTCAAAGTAGAAAAATCTTATATGTATGTATTCAACACTGCATCAGAGTCATACTCTGAGAACTACTTTGCCACCCTAAAGGCTGAGCATTGTGTGGGGAGATAAAACAGAAACAATCAAAAAACCTCATTAAAAACAGACATAAGCTAACAGGGACTTAAAATATCATTGCCAGCACAGGAAGTATAATTTCTGGTACATTATGCCTTGTAAAAATCTTGGTAAAGGACAAAACTAACTTCTAAAAATATCTCAGATTTTTTAAAGCAGTCAGAGTAAGATCATGAAAGCTGAAAGCCTGCCTTTATCTAGGAACCAGAAACATTTGTGCTGGATTGGCAAAGCCCACTAACAACCAGATTTCATCTTCCTGGTGCTTTTAGAGATTCCTCAAGGGTGGTCTGCAGGTGCCAGTAAGCTGAAGATCACCGACCCAGAATGAGGGGCAAAGGCAGAGTGGGGAGAAAAGCCCACACACGAGGCTGTGGATCACCACTGCAAATAATAGTCTAAAACAGCTCATTACAGTCTTCCCAAGCATTTTCTTTCAGTTGTTTCACTTTTCCTGTATCACATTTCTGCAAAAGCTGATGGAAAACACATTGCAAAGATACGAGTATGTGAACTAACAAATGGCTAACCAAAACAAGCATACAATTAACACAAGAACCTCTGTTACCATGACAGATCCCTGCCAATCTGTCTCACCTTTCTGTGTTCAGAGACCAGGATCCGCAGCTGCACTTCCATCTCGTTGCTTGTTACAGCAGCATCTACTGTAGAAGCACACAGAGGAGGAAAAGGGGGAACTGAAGACGTTGCTCCAGGAGCACATACAGATTTTATTGCTTCTCCACTCATGGGTTTCCATTTGGATTCATCATGCAGGTCAAACACACACACCTCTACAGCATCAGAGGGTTGACAATTTCCAAAGAACTTCTCATGGTTGAAGATACAACCGATTGTGCGGTACGGATACAGTGGCTTGGGCTGCTCAGCCAGGGGAGGGTCATCAGGGTTGATAGGTCTGTGGATGTACCTACTCAAAAAGATTCAATTTTGCATTAATACAACTTCTTTCAAGGCAAGGAAAAAATATTTAGATGGGACAGATACAGACACTTTTCCTTTAAAAATACAAGCCAAGTTTGTCATTAACTTTTCCCCCAAAATGGCATTAATTTGTTTACAGAAATGTAATTGTATACGCTTTGGAGGCATAATATACAACCAAATAATACATAATTTTTAGTCTTTAAATGTAGAAAAATAAGCTGTTTAATCAAGCAGTTAAATTTTGCAATTATAAGAACATGCTCATACAGTTTCCCTGCTATTCATCACATTTAGAGAAATATACCTGCAAATGCTAATCACAGGATCACAAACAGTGGCAAAAGAGAACTGCTTGTTTTGAACACTGGAAACAACATGTTCCAGAAGCTTTAGTACACCTAACAGCTACATGTGCCCTTCTCTAATGACTCAAGCCAAGAGAAAATCTCAGAGAACTCAGAGAGATTTCTTCAGGGGGAAAAAAAGTAATGCAACACTGATTTCACTGATGAAATCAAGCAAAAAAATATGGGTTCCTAAACAATCATGTCAGATTTCATCTCCTTTACAAATGATGGCAGCAGTAACATAGATAGCAATCAGCTGCCATAAGACACAAAACAGTTACCATACACTATTACAGACACTAATATATTACAAACTGATGAAATACTTCCCCTCACACTGAATCAGTTATTTTCCAAGCAAAAGCACTAGACGGAAAAAAAGTTTAAACATCGCCTGGATTATATGACAGGATATGGAGATAAAAAAGAAAACCACAAGAGCAGAAATATCCTACACAAACCTAAAAATACACTGTTCTGTTTTCTTATATTCTTTTGACTCACCTATGTCCTGTTAAGCTCTCCCAAAAAGTAATTGTTCCATCAGATCCACAAGTCATTACCCAAGTATGGGGGACTCCTTTTGCTTTTGTGCCAACACACACAAAGGCTTCCAATCCAAACCCAAGAAGAAGACTGCACAGAAGATTAGCATGGTCTTCACAGTCACCCTAGACAGTAAATATTAATAAATATTATTATAAATAATAAAACCTTAAAGAAAGAAAATAGTGGTATTTCTCAAACCACCATTTAACAAGTTATGTTATTCTCCTATTTATCTAAAGCATGTCTGAAAAGTCAGGATTTTACCATTTAAACTAGACAAGCTTTAGTTTTCTGTAACAATAAACGAGTTTAAAATGCATGTTCTGATGATAGACTGTTGATACTGTTTGTTCAAGTATAGTGTATGATTAACACTGGGAAACATTTCTTATGATTATAGAGATACCTTCAAGAAACCCAAAACCAGAATCTATTGACCATAACAACAAAAACAATGTTCTAATTAAATGTAAAAATATATATAAGGCAAACACCTGAGGCAAGACTAGAAATTACACAGTATTTTCTCACAGTTTGGATTTTTTTTCACTTCATAAAATGTAATTCTACTGGTATTTCACCTTCTTGAATGCGCTGTCAATCTTCAGAAACTAGATAAAGATAAAACAAGGTTCCCCACAGAACTAACTGTAAAACAGCTGGGAATCATGTGCAGCTGTTTTTTTCCTTCAGTCAGGAAAACATTTATCTCATGAACACATTACTACCACTGATAATTCACAGAAAACAATTTCCAAATGCAATGTCTAATATCTTTTGTCTCTGCAGCTCTTTACAATTGTTAGCTGCAAAGTAACAACAAAAATTGTTCAAACAATGAAGGCTTCATAACACAAAGTACAGCATTCAGAAGCAGAACAGTAAGGCTTTTTAGTCAAATAACTATTCAGAATGCTGAAAATGTAAAATTCAGAGTTCTTGGATGTATCAAAACAACACAATCTTGTCCTACTACAGTATAAAAGGGAAATATGCAGAAAGGTAGGTTTAAATAAGTATGTAGTGAACCTCTGTTATTTTAATAATACTATACCCTTTCCACAAGAAAAATAATGGTGTCTGGTACCTCAGGGGCTAAATTCACTTATTTTCCATACAGCTTTCCATTTCTGCCTTGAAGGAACACCATTCTCTCTGCCTCCAAACACAGTGGTCCTCCAAGTCCCTACTGCCATCTCCATCTGAAAGCCACTGGGCAGCCAGAGCTGCCTTTATGGGCACCTATGCATCATCTGATACTCAGAGCAACAGCCAATGCCTGTTCTACGTGGTCTTGGAGGCAGGTCTAAAACCTGGGACACAGCTCCAGCTGCCCTGAACACATCTTTTAAATGCAAACACACCATGACATAATTTTTGAAGGCAGAAGTATCTCCATGGCAATGAAAAGCACTGACCACTCCAAAGAGGTATCAGTAGTGATCACTGGTACTTCTGCTCATAAAACAGAAGAGCTATAAAACCAGAACCAGTTACAATTTGATTTGCTTTTTGATTATGATATGAATGTCAGACCTCCAGGAAATAGGCCGAAACTTCTAGTGAAGATTCCTGTCTTGCAAAAATGGAACATAAAAACCATCAGCATATTTCAGCCCATCTATTGGAAAAAAAAAAACCCAAAACAAAACCAAAACAAAACAAAGACCAACAGAAAAACCTCCCATCAAATCAGAAAAAGAGACAAGAGACTAAAGAGATTTTTTCTACTCTTCCTGGATTAGTCCAGAATTTTAACTAGTGTCCTGCACAGTAGCAGGGATTCATTGGATGACAATAAGTGTTCTTAGAAATGCGACAGAAGAGAAGCAATTTCGGTGTCAAAGATGTGCATTGACAAATGGACCACAAGTACAGTAGTAAAGGAAGTCTGCTCCAAACCCTTCTTGTCTACTATTTACCACCTGTTTGTCTTTAAAAACACCTCAAGCGCGACTGCAACAGAACCATCCAAATCTGATTGGCAGCCTGTTTTAAATTCCCGCCTTGGGTTCGAGCAGGGCACCAGCCCCGCAGCGGCACACGGGGCAGAGTCACGCACCTTGTTCCTGCCCAGGAAGGCGAGCAGCGTGCACCACTGCTCCTGCTTGCCGCCGCCGCCGCCGATGACGGGCGCTCTCTCGTGGCCCAGGACGCTGACGAAGCGCGCTGCCTGCCGCGGCGTGTCCAGCAGCCGCCCGGCCCGCAGGGGCCGCACGAACGAGCACACCGGCCGGTTCACCCCGTTCTCGTCCTGAACATAGCAAACGGGGTTGGTTATTCGCCAGCCGCACAAGTGCAGCAAAACGTTAATCTGAGGTTTTTTCCCTCTGGGATGTATCCTCCCTGGACTAAGTATCACTCAGGAACCGTAAGACAAGAAAATACCCCCAGAATTAGGACACAAGACTATTAAGACCATTCATTTAGAGACATCACAGATTTCAATCTGGCTCTGTCCACTCACTCTCACGTACAAACACACCGGCCAGTTCACCCCATTCTCATCCTGAACATGGCAAACGGGGTTGGTTATTCACCAGCCGCACAAGTGTAACAAAATGTTAATCTGAGCTTAGACTTTTTTCCTCTGGGATGTATAAGTATCACTCAGAAACAGTAAGATATGAAAATACCCCCAGAATTAGGACACAAGACCATTAAGACCATTCATTTAGAGACATCACAGATTTCAGTGGGGCTCTGTCACTCACAGGGCACTCTGGACTAAATGTCTGAACACCAGGAACAGCACAGGCTGTTAATTTTCTCAAATGGTGAGGAACTTTTTATGGTCTACCTACTACCCACATTTCCACATTATGATCAAGTATAAAAACAAGCCAGAACAAATCTCACACACCAAATTCCGCAACAACTGCAAAAAAACCTTCCCCCCAAAAACATTAAACATTCAGCAACTGATTCTAGAATTTAAAAGGTGTCTATTTGCTTCCAAATTTGAATACTTCTTTTTGTAACAGCAAGCAATAAAAATTACTCAAAACGAACTAACTAGATCTACTAAGCAACCAGATCTGTTAGCTAGATCTAAACTAAGCAATAATACTAAGAATTTCTAAGTTCTTGTAAAAATTAAAAAATAAGATGACTTTAAAACATCTGTTTTATTACATGCTGCAGGCAAATACTATGATTATCATCTATTAAAACTATTTCTAGAAACACAGAGGTCTTCTGGTCCTCACTGGGCTAAATTGGTACTTTTATGCTCATTTATATTTTAAAAGGGATCAAAGCCTTTTGAATCTCTGCAGCTTCAGGAGATTATGGTCTCATATTTTTACTGTAGCCACATATTGTCCCCGTTAAGTTTTGTCATGCTTTTCCAGCAAGCTGGTGGAAAAAAAGCAGCATTTATTTGAATCCTGTTGAAAACTATTTCACAGCTCAAAAGCAATTAAAAAAAAACCCCACAGGCAATATTTATTTTTAAATGTTGTCTTTTATATATAGTGCCTGTTTCTGCATTACTCATCTGAAACTTGATGGTAACTACATTATCAAACTAATCTAATTAACTCGTTTCTGTTCCCAGAAAGTTTTACTAAGATTTGCTATGGCCAATGGGAAACTCAAGATAAGCTCTATGTAGGTACTAAACTAGCAGGGGCCTAGTTCCTATCCTATTTAATTATAGACTTGTTTCTCTTTCTACCCTGCCCTGAAACCCTTAAGCCTTTGTATTGGGGCTATTTGGAAGGGAGTTTGTTTTCTTCACAGCAGCCCTCACAGTGCTGTGTTTTAGATCTGTGACCCAAACAGTGCTGTGAACACATGAGGGTTTTAACTGCTGCTGCTGAGCAGGGCTTGCACAGGATCACAGCCACCTCTGCTTCTCATTCTGCCACCACACAGTTGTAGGCTCAGCTGGACAAAAAGCTGGAAGGGGACACAGCCACGACAGCTGACCTGATCTGACCAAAGAGATATTGTATGCCATACAGTGGCATGCTAGGCAATAAAAACAGTGAGGGTGGGGAAAAGACTTTTTCTAAACTTGCCCCTGCTTGGAAACTATGGGGGCATTTGTATGCTCTGGGAGAGAGGAGTGACTGTCTTTGCATCACTGTTTCCTCTCTCTCCCTTCCTTCCTTCCTTCCTTGCTTTCTATTACTAAACCACCTTTCTTCCAACCCATGAAGTTTTCCTTGCTTTTGCAGTTTTTATTCTTGCCCCCATCCCACTGATGAGGAGTGAGAGAGTGCCAGGATGGAGGCTCAGCTGCTAGCTGGGATTTGGAAGTTCTCATCACTCCTGTGCACTCAGGGAACAGCCAGAAGGGACGCTGCTGCCTCACCCAAGAGGAGGCACAGATAGCTTCAGGACACTGCTCTAAGATAAGAAGTTACTGTGGTACGAAAATTGCTACAATGCAGGGTAAATTCACAGCGTGAAAAATGCAAGGATCAGAACATTCCTTTTACTGAGGAGTAACTGATACAGTAACTTATTAGACTCAAGTAATTATGACTGTAGTTGTTGTGTGACATAAACCAGAGAGATTGCATTGTAGATGACAGAGAGTTCAAATGTTTTGAGGATCTGTTCTAATACATCTAGGAAGTCAATTTTTTGTAACTGTTGTATCTGGTACAAAACTTATCTGAAATAGGTTGTACAGATCACCTAACTCTCTGACATTTGTGAGTATTCAAGGACAAGAGTAAGCAGGCTTTTTCACTTGGTACATCAGAGGTAGAGCAATTCTCCTGTCTGCATCGTTCTCTTAAGCTTCAACAGACAAACAGAACTTCAGTCCTTAAAAATTTCATTTTTTTGCAAGATACACCACATTTAGCCCTGACCCAAACATAAGCACATCATAAATCTATATAGATTCCACATATGCATGAAGTTCAAAATAAAATCAAAAGATAATTTAAAGAAAGGATTGGTCTATTTGTAGAATGTACAAACCTGTGCAAAGATCTTTACCAGCCTTGCATTGTGGGTAGGCCTGATCTGTAGGTACTCTCTCCACCACTGCTTAGCATACACAAGAAATAAACGTTCTTTTTCTGCTGTCTTCTGACGTTCCAAAGTGAACTGTAGGTAGGAAAAACAAAACTAATCCTACACATACTAATTCCAAACAGGAGAAAAAAGCCCATGAATGGCTTCAAGTTTCAGCTTTCATATTTTCCATATTCTGTACTGCATTAGTGTGTAACACTGAACTTCATATAAAGCGTTAGAAAGGTCTCTTTACAGGGTAGTTAGACAAAACAATCCTTTGCCAGCCCAATATAGCCAAGGTCACTGTTGCAGTTTCAGGCCCAAAAAGTACAAAACCCAGCAAATTGAGGAGAGCAATCTGAGAGGATGGGGCTTCATAACCTGAAGCTGTAACTGGACAATTAACCCAAACATGTAAATGGACCAAAACTTATAAAAGTGTGAAAACTCCTGACCCAGTGTCCATCTTGGGTGTAGCCATGGCCAGGCTCTTGCACTGCCCAAGCTGTAACCTTTAAAGGCCTTTTAATAAATACCTACTTTATTCTTTAACATTGTCTAGCCTTTGTTCTAGGTAGCCTCTCAAGGCATCATACCCAGTAAATACATTAACACCACATCCTGGCATATGTAAAATAAAGCTTCACATTTTAAGTGTATCATGCAAATCCATAGTATTTTTTAAATGGAAATCCAATTAGGAAAAACTTCAAGCTCTATCTCTTGTTTGTAGGTTCATATATTAGGCTTGACTGAAATACTGTTCATTTTAAGTAATGCATTTCTGCACAGAAGGATTGCTTGGCTTTTAATGTGCAGAAAAATACCTGCATGCACCTTCAGGTCACCATTTACTGGCTTTCCAAACAGAACAACTAACTTCAAATTACTGTTTCACATGGGAAAGAGCAAGAAAGCATATATACTACTTGAAGAAAATTAGATATATTGCAACCTTCTTTTTTCTTCAGAGGTTTTGATACAAGTAATTAGAAAAACCTGTAACAGTAATATTTTGAGTAATCTTCAGTATAGATAAAATAGTTTAAAAAAGGTAATTATATTTAAATTCAATAGGAAAAAAAAAAAGGATTAAACATTCAAAAACCCCACAGTCCTCAACAACTGAGCTTCCCCCCACCAACAAAAGAATAAGTTAGCCCTCCCCAAAATTACTTACTTGAGTACTAGTTATTTCTGAAGAAAGTGTCTTATTAAGTGGTGGATACATTTCCAGTCTGATGTTTAAAACACCAACAGAAACCTTTGATTCTGTACCTTTGAAACAAAATTAATTTTCATCAGTTCTCTCACATTCATTTTGCTTAGATTATTTCAGCCAGGCAGGGGAAAACCATTAAAATATGTATGTTAGCCTTATATAATCAAAAAAGTAACTAAACTTCTTTCAACATAGGCAAAACGGGAATCTTTATTTAAATTTTAAACTCAAATGAGGCTGTAGAAAAGCATAATATATGAAAAAAAGCACAGGTGTCTACATCCAAAACAATTATCCAAGGCCCTATTTGTAGCTAGTACTGGGACATGTGAGATGAATTATAGAATGGTATTCTAGAAATGTCTAGAATAGGCATCTAAAATCAAGTCAGAGAATCACACACTGTAAATGTGCCTATTTCTACTGATTACACAAGTAGCTCAAATTTAAATAGGTGGAAATAAGTTCATCTTCCCCCAGGACACAGGTCATTATGAAGGACTCTGGCTGTCATAGAAAGAGATTAATCAACTTAGAAAAAACTCCCCAAAACAACAAACAAATGAACAGCAACCCCCCCAAATGCTCAAAATTTGAGATTACATAAACAACAAGTATTACAAAATAGATTACAGATGAGTCCATAAGCAATACAAGCAATGGAAACCTCACATAATAGTTTATCTGTTTTTTCTGAGATGGCAGCATCCTTTGATGTTCTTGATGCATTTTGTACGATTATAGGATTTTGAAGAGGAGAAAAAGCACTGGATTTATTGGGCTGATACTTTATTACTTGGAAAAAAGCTATTGAGAATTAAATTTTATTTGCTCCATAACCAAGCCGAGAATTATACCCAACTTATTTGTTATGCATTTCCAATTCATTATAGAAAATTAAAATCAGAATGGCCTGGGTTGGATGGGATCTGAGAGATCACCTATTTCCAATCCCCCTGCCATGGGCAGGGACATCTTCCACAAAATCATGTTGTTTAGAGTTCCATCCAACGTGGCCCTGAACACTTCTCAGGATGTGGTATCCACAGCTTCCCTGGGCAACCTGTTCCAGTGCCTCACCACCCTCACAGGAAAGAATTCCTTCCTAAGATCTAATCTAAATTTACTGTCATTCAGTTTGAATCCATGCCCCCTTGTCCTGTCATTACCTGCTCCTGTAAAAAGTCTCCTAGGAAGTCATGAGAGATCTAGTCTTTATCCACTAAATCATATCCTAAAAACTTGGGTAGGAACTCCTGGGAAGAGGACTGGGGACAAGTGACACACAAAAACAGACACGTGTACTAACTGCTGAGCACCTAAACCAAGCCATTCAGAAAACGCACTTCCAGCCACTGGGATAAATGGCAGCAGAGCAGAAATCCCTTCTCCAGCAATTGTTGGTTTGCTATGAAAGGCATACAAACTCGATTTTAGTCCCCAGTGCACTGATCAGATATATTCCTGGAGATGAACTACTGGATTTTTGTTCTGTTGGTGTGATTCTGATAACTTAACCAGATTTTGAATATAATCAATAGTGGGAATTCCAAGACATGAGGACTATTTTTACATGGGATCTGGAATACTCATTTTAGCAGCTTGGTAACAGAAAAATCTGACCATTAAGTCTTCTAGGCATTTTCTAAGGATACTCTACATTGTAGAAAAAAATGAACTAGATCAAAAATACTGCTTTAAGTTTGCAAGCAAGCTCAGTAGACAATATTTTAAGTCATCATAATATGCTCATTTTTCATCCTTACCTACACCCAAGAGTTCCACAGCAACATTTGTTATGCCACTCTCTGCAGCCAAGACAGACCTCCACTCCAAGAAATAGGATGCTACCAGTGTGGTCTCACCAAATGTGTCTGTTTTGATCAGAACCATATGCACTGGGTCACATATAGATAACATAGTGGTTGCATCCACCATCTTGCTTCCGTCACCTGCCATTATTAAACCAAAAGAAGACAGCAAGAATATTATCATTTCAAGTTCCCCTCAGGATTTTAAAACAGTATGCAACAAAATGCAATGTCTGTAGTAAGTATAAAGAAAGATCCTGAGTCCAGAAGTGTAAGCAATCCCATCTCCAAAACCATACTCATTTTAGGACAGAGCTACAGAGAGAGTACAGAGAAGATAAAATGATTTTTGTAGTTGAGTACTGCAATGCAACTAGTTCAGATACACAAAAAATTAAAATGGAATTAACATTTAAGAATTTATAAAGCTGGTCAATTTCAAGTTATTTTAGAATGAAAAATAAGGAAAAGAGCAAGAGCAGAGAAAGATCTACGAGTGGCATAACCTAATACAGTAATCAATTTCCTCAGGAAAACATGACAAAAAACAGGAAAGAAATCCACTAAATAATATCAAACATATTTCACAATAACTCTTAGGTCAGAAAAAATCCCAAGAGCGTCAGCTTTAAACCCACAATGTTCCTTACCCAGGCTATCCTTGTGTATTTCAAGTAGAAAACCATCCTGAAAATCTGGCTCACAAGCACATGGTACAGGCTTGGAACGGAAGCGCTGGTTTCGAAAATGTAAACACAGAGTGAAGGTAGAACAGATCTGGCCAGGCAGAGGCTCTGGTTCCTGAAGATGCTCCAAAAAGGCTTTTCCACCCAAAACCTGAAGGTAAAGATACCTCCGTGTTGGGTCAATGTTAGCTGTAAAGCGTAGCAATAAAAATGAAGAGACTACAAACAGATCTTAGAAAGCTTAATTTGCTAAATATCAGCTAACAGGAGACTAGCAAAAAAACAAACTTCTTTGAAACGTGCTTAGGAGAAAGTGATTTTAAATTATATGGAAGTTATCTTAGTGTAATGTAAATGAAATAACAATAAATCATATTTAATGCAACACTGATTGCTGCTGCTTATATGAGTTTATTCTCTGTGAATAAGCAGAGGAAACATCCACCTTTATGCCAGTTCATACTGGATTACTAATTCAGAGTGCAAAAATCATAGACTTCAAATTTGTTTCAAAACTATGATCCAAACATTTAAATAAACAAGAAACATACTTTTTTTCAAAACTGGTGGCTCTCTGTCAACAAAATGTGTTGATGGTTTTGGAGCTGAAGTCCTCTCCATTTCATTCACATCCTGGAATTACAATTAAGACTTTTTAAGGACTCAAAGGATGCAACAGTGCTTTCACCACAGTCTTCTAAAAATTAAAGGATCCTGCATTTCATCTGAATGCCATTCCTTAGGTACGCTCCCTTCTAAGACTGAACAAGTATTTTCAGTGCAGTATTACCACCAAAGCGATTTCAGCATATGCATTAATCTTCTCTGCTCCTATAATGCCTCACATCAGTAAGGTCCTTACAAACCTCCAGAAGCAGCACAGTTTCACTTTGTCAAAACCACGTCAGTAAGAGGAATAAGCAGAAATACTTCCCCTCTTAAAAAGCTACTTACAGCTACAAATTTAAGTTCCTTCATAACATCATCAATGATTCCCCGCTGTCTCAGGGCTCTTATCAGATCTTCTGTGGACAGCTGCTGATGCTCAGGTGCCAGCTCTTCCCGTATAGTCTCAGCAAGAACTTCTCGTATCCTCCCATGGACATCCATCTGAAAGAAAAATCATTTTGTGTTACAAACACCAGCCCTCTGTATGGCAGCAGGTACAACTTACCAATTAAGTCTATAAGGCTAAGGGGGTCTTCCTAAGAACACAAAAATAACTACACCAAAATATTGATCCTTGCAGAATTAATCAAATGAGCCACCATTTTACAAAAGCAGCTCTCCCAGTAAAAAAAATTACAAGCATAAAAACCTAGGTGTTTTCACTGCTCTTTGACAGCAACTCATCTTGAACTTCCCTTCTTACAAAAAGGTCTGCAAATCCATCAATTACAAAATGGTCACTGATCCAATTTCTCGTCTCCCTCAAAATTCAAGCTTAATATAATACTTCCTTATTTTTTAAGGGGAAAAAATGCACTTTTATATAGGTTAGGCAGAAAAGTTGTAGATCTCCCTTGCAAGCTTTCCCCATGCTCAAAGGGAAGTCTGAGAATGTCTGCCCATCATCTGAGCCGTGAAAGCAGATGGATCTACAGAGCAGACTCTCACACTGGAAGTACGTTAAGGACACAGTCACCAGGACCTGAAACAGAACCTCAGAACGGCCTTGTTGGAAAACACCTTACAGATCATCTCATTCCAAAGCTCCGGCCATGGGCAGGAGCACCTTCCACTGGATCCGGTCACTCAGAACCCCACCCAGCCTGGCCTTGAACACTTCCAGGAATGAGGCATCCACAACTTCTCTGGGCAACCTGTTTCTGTCCCACAGCACCCATCAGAGTGAAAAATTCTTCCTGATGTCTGATCTAAACCTGCTGTCTCAATTTGAATCCATCTCCCCTTGTCCTGTCACTGCATGCTCTGGTAAAAAGTCTGTCTCCTTTCTGGCAGGCTCCCTCCAGGTACAGGAAGGCTGCTATGAAGTCTCCACTGAGCCTTCTCTTCTCCAGGCTGCACCATCCCAGTTCTCTCAGCCTTTCCCCGAAGCTGCCTCCCTCTAATCATCTTGCTGGCCTCCTCCGGACTGGCTCCACGCACCCCGTTCTCCCGTGTGACAGGCGGGAATATTCACCACTGCACTGACAAGCGATACAGGAGTTACAGCCTCCTTACTTATTTCCGGGCCAGTTTCAAGACCCTCGCTCAAAAAGCAGCACGAAAGCGACTAAGCGGCGCCTGGAAACCACCTGCAGCGACCCAAGTTGGGAAAACAAAGCGGGGCGCCGGAGCAGGCGCGCTCCGCCACCGCCTCAGCGGGCGTTGCCGCCACCCGCGGCCGGGTGACACCGGCACGGGGGGTGGCACAGCCCCCTGAGGCCCAGGGGAAAGTGTCTCCGGCGCCGGTCCCACCTTGAGCAGCTGCTGGTGGATGATCTGCTTCAGCTCCGAGGCTTTCTCCGGCGGCAGCGACATGGCGGAGCCGCCAGCGAACGAGCCCCAACGGCCTCGCGGCGAGCGCGGGCAGCGCCGCCACCGCCCCCTGGCGGCAGCACGGGGGTGCGGCGTCCGCGCCCCCCTTCCTTCCTTCCTTCCCTCCCTCCTTCTTCCCTTCCTTCCTTTCTTCACTGCCTGCTTCCCTCTTCCCTTCACCGCCGGCATGTTCATTCCGTGCGATCGCGGCGGGTGCTCAGCCGCCCCCGACTTTAAAGGCTTCACCCTTCTCATGGTGAGTCGCGCTCCTGCTTCCCCTTTCCCCGCCCTTGGTGGGTTTGAGGGGCCGCTGCCCCCGGTCCCTGTGCTGAGGGCTCCGCTCCTGTGGGACGAGACACGGGGGGTTCTGGTGTCCCTCCCTGCCCTGTCCGAGGGTCGTCCCTGGGCACTTGGCCGCGGAATAAGCGGAGAAGGCGCAGGGCAGGCGGTGTGTCTGGAGTCTGTGGGGTGTTTTGCCGGGGAAAAGAGGGTTTGGAGGGCTCTGTCTGCAGCAGAGCTTAGCGCAGTGTTCTCCGTTTCTGTCAGCTTCTCCCTCCTCAGAACCCCGGGTTTGCCCTGTCAAGACGATCCGTGCCGAGCTCCAACAGCTGTATTTTATTTTGGAGCAATAGCTATTTGCTATTTCGGAGCTATAGCTATGTGCTGTTGCTCTAAAAATTAATACGCCCTATGCGCTTTTACTGGATTTGCACCACCCCTGGGTTGTCACTGCAATAAACGATTGGGATTTTTTTCATTTAGACGCGATATATAAATGCTTCCAATGTTAAAAAAAGTCATTCTGCTACATTTAAATCTCGGATTAGGATTGTTTTAGGAAGTATTTTTATCGCCTTCACACATGGTATGACATCAGTGTCAGGTCATGTGCCCGCGGTGACGATGTCGGTGTGGGACGAGGGCTCCCGCGCAGGCTGCGGACGGACAAACGCCGTCAGTTTCTCCGTCATTTTCAGGGACCCCATCGCTTCCCAGGCAGGGCTGCAGAGCCCGGCATGACTGTGCAGGCTGCGCAGGAAGGCATTCCCGGTCAGCTGACCCGCAGCAGGAAGCACATCACTGCCGGGCCCCTCGCCTGGCACGGCCGGGAGCTGGGACCAGCCAGGCCGAGGGACACTCCGTGCTGCTGCGGGCTCCCGCACCTTCTGCCAGCCTCAAACCCGCTGGCTTTCCCCAATGGGCAGCAGCAGCAGCAGCAGCAGCAATTCTTAGGTTTGATTATAAATGAGAGGAAAGCAACCGAACGTTTTATGGTTGTCTTCCTGTAATAGTTTCTTTGGAAGGACACAGTCCTTGACTTTCTCCTTTCGTGCCATCATATTAGGTTAGTATGTTAGATCAGTATCTGCCCCGATTGATGATAACCCGCAGCAATTCCTGTGAAATTAATTTAAGGGCACCTTTGTCATTTTTATCTTTATAAAAATGAAAACAACCTACTTTTGTCTATGAGTCAGCCTGAGATTTAGAGGCTTAATATGTAACACCAGAGCTGTCTTTGGGCATCATGTGAGCTTTGCCAGTCGCACATCAGTTGCTTGTCTTTTACCTACTCTCAATCCAAAAATGTGGAAAAAGAGGTAAATTTCCAAGCTGTTCTTTCAGTTTACAATGAGACAGAATTATTCACAAAAGTGACCAGGATATTTTTTGTCAGACAGAGACCAAATCCTGTATTTACCAATTGTTCTAGTAGGAAATAGTCACCTTTGCCAGAGGATAAGCAGCCACTTTTAGAAATCATGTTTGACCAGATTTTAAGGAATTTAAGCTTTCACTATTTGAAGAGCACCTTATGCCATCCACAAAGCACGCCGTAATTGGGTTTATTCTGTTCCTTCAGCCAGCAGTGTCCGTGGGGAATGTCGGTCAGTTGGCAATAGATCTGGTGATTTCCACACTTGGCATGACTAAAGTTGGTTACTTCTACACCGATTGCCTGGTGCCAATGGTTGGAAATAACCCGTATGCAACAGCAGAGGAAAACTCAGTGGAGCTGAGTATAAATGCTGAAGGTGGGTGTTGAATGCTGAAGGTATTTGCAAGGGGCATAAGATTCAAGAACATCACATTTACTTTTTTTGTTGTTGTTATATTCTGCTGATGTTCCTAAATTAAGGGCAGTAATAACAGCTGCAGAAACCTACAGACAGGAATGTATTTACATTTTACAGGGGAAACTGTTCCTGTTGGTTTTTTTTGGAAAACCAGTTTGGACATTTGGAACCAGTGAGAAATGTTGAATTTGAGCCATTGCAGTGCAGCCAAAACTCTCTGTGGTGTTAATCCAAAGCAATATCAAGTGTGCACATACTTAAAATAAATTATTGGAATACATGTTGAATTTCTGATTTAGAAGGATTCTTATCCACTCTTCTTCTTTCCTACATACCTTTGCCTTTTTCCCTGTGTAATGTTTTTCCCACTCTCCCCACAAATTCTTAGTTTCTTTCCGACATTGATCAATGTATCTATTTTTTTTACCCTCTTAAATCACAGAAATCTCAGAATAATCTGTCAGTCTTTGGAAAGACGCATACATTATCTGAATCATTACAGGAGGCAAATCCTCATACATCTTTCATAATTCAGTCCTTGAATTTAGTACAACTGAAAGTACAATGCACAGAAATACATGTTTTTAACACAGTGGATGCTGTCAGGCTTTCCCTTATGAATTGATAGCTGAAAGGTTTACTATCATGAAGTTTGTAAATGGGGTAATTCTTGATGTATTTAAACCCAGATCTCTTTCTCAGTTTCTGCTTATCAAGATTTAATGTTTTTTGCTTGTAGTGTACTCCTTACCTTCAAAGAAACTTGTAGTTCTGCAGATCAGATCACCTTTTATAAAGGTATGTATGTTCATTGACTATTCTTTCTTCACTCTTTGGTTTGAATAGTTCTGCTGGCAAAAGTATTTTTCTCCTTCCTGCTCTAAACACCTTCTGCAGTTGGTAAAGTTTTACTGATTTCTGCATTCACTGAGACTTTTTGCATCATTGTTTTTCCAATGTTTTTGCACCATTGTTTTCACTTGGAAAAACAGCAGCCTGTGTTGGTAGATTTTAGTGTAAATATCTCCTTAGTTATTATGAGTCATGAAAATACAAAATGGTTTGTGTTTTGTCTATTTTTTTCCTTTACATTTATTATTTTTCTGTGTTCTTTGTAATGGCTTTATTTTTGTGTGTCATGCCAGTTAAATTATTTCATAGTATTCTAAATTATTTCATAGTATTATTTCATAGTATTCATTTTAACAGCACTCATTTGGTAAAAATGAGGAATTTAGTATTACTCATTAACTGGGTAGTGGCTATAACTTAAAATAAGCAGATTGCCATGACAGAAAAAAAAAATGTGTAGTGCAGTATTTTAGCAGTTCAAAGTGTGGAAAAATTCTTTGTGATCCTGCCATCCCATCTTGCTCTAAAGCTTTTTCCTTTGTTGTTGTTGACATGGTCTTAATGATAATTCTTGTAACTCTACGTGTAGTTTTGCTTAAGTAAACAACCAGGGCAGTTCTCTGTTTTCTAGTAATGTATGCGGGGCTGAAGACTAAGTGGATATGAAGAATAATTTACATTACTGCCAAACATTATATGTAACACCTAGTGTTGTTAAGGACACATTAAATTTTCCACTTTTTTGTGTGTGTCTTTGCATGAAGAACAAGTACAGGCCATTCTGTGAAACCCTGCTCTCTTGGGTGAAGAGCAGCAAATGTGCCAGGGTTGTCCTTCTGTCCAGCAGCCACGCGTACCAGCGCGATGATGAGCAGCTTCTGGGGTATGTTTGTGTCCTTAAAAGACCTAACTGGTGTTTCTGGCATTTTTTGACTGACATATTTCCCTCTTCTTCCATGTCCTCAGTACTTTTGGCAGGTTCTTTTGCTTGCATGTGTGCATTGGTCATAAAATGCTTAGTATATTGTTAAAACATGACATATTACAGGATAAGTCACTGAATTTTCTGGGTTACTGCTGTCAGAAGTACTGATCAAATGAAAAGCTGTAAGCAAATTGCACTTAGCCTGCATTGCCTCAGTTTTAATTTCCTGTGGTTGCAGGCAATGTCAGGGATTAACTGCTGACATACAGATCCCAGGTTGGATTTTTAATAATTGATTGCAGTAGTGGTTTGGTTTTGACCTCTTTATCATCATTTTACATTTGAAAGGTTTTCTTTGATACAGTAAGGTGTCATTCTTTTTTTTAATAGGAAGTTATATTTGGAAGGAAGTTATAGTTTATAGGAAGTTTATAGTTTATAGGAAGTTATAGTTATTATTTGTTGGGAGGCAACTGCAAGGATGCAATTGCAGTATTTTTTTTACTAGATATTACCCATCCAAAGACCAGGCATTTCTTGATGATTGAGGGCATCATAATTGGCGATTTAATGGGAAACAAATAAAATCAATATTTCTGCAGTTGTTATCCTCAGGCTCTATACATGTATAGGGCCTCAAAGCAGTTTTAGATCTATGCATGTCCCAGATATAGGGGTAAGATCCATACAGCTGCAGGATGGCCAGCTAATGGTATGAGAGGGACTGATGGTTATTTGATGAGGTCTAAGTCATAAGTTGTGATTTAAACCCTCCCAGCTCCCTCAGCACCACAGAACAACTCCCTTACAGCAGATTTACTAAAGAGTGAGGGTAATGCATTCAGAAAATACTTTTAACTTGACTAAAGTCTAAATGTATTAGTAGTGTGAGCTTACTAAAAATACTGTACCATGGTGAAGCCCAAGTGTACCCGAACAGATTTTGAATTAATCACCTCCTATCTGAAGGAAGAAAAAGCACATTTTATTTGTAAATTATTTTAACAACCATAAGCAGTTTCCCTATTTAGGTGCTTATGTATTTGGCACTTGCCAGTAAACTGAGCCCCTGAAAGGGTACCTAAATTCTGTTTGTGGCATAAAGTTGAATAGTTTGTACAGTTTTGAGGCCACAGACTTACTTTGTAACTTTGATCTGAAGAGGGAGAGAATGTCAGAGCAGTTCTTCCCTGCAGGTGTGAGGTCCTCAGTGCTGGCACCTTCTGTCTGCCACAGGTGCTAAGTGTGGCAGTGTCCTTCCTTGGCAGACCGAGCGCATCCTTGACTTGTTTCCAGGACACCACTGCGCTACCTGCTCACACCCGATCTGGAGAAAGCAGTTGGAGCCCACGTGAAGGAGCTAAACTGGAAAGAAATGGAAAAAGTAGCAGCTTATCCTGGAATAAATGATACAGACAAAGTTCTGCATATACCTGGAGGTGGCATCACAAAACTGTTGTTTACCGAGAGGTGAGTTGCCTAAAGGTAAGCATGGAAAGATATCAGAAGTCTTGTTTTTAGTACTTGGGTAAAATTGTCTTATAAACTGCTATGTTACAGGAAAAGAAAAGTCCTTCTGTTTATAGAACAGGGCTTTATAGGAATAGAAATTCTTTCAGGTCAGGCCCATAATTAGGAGGAAGAAAAGTAGGGAGTCCTGAATCATAAACTTAGAATAAGATAAAAATATAAGGGAATAGGCTAAAGGAAAATAATAAAGTCTTTACAGTTATGATCACAATGAATCCAGTATCTGATATTATCCAAACCACTATTTGTAAATAGTAGAATTCCTGTGCCTTAACTAAAACTGTTTCCTGAGGCAAATGGTTCCAACATCAGTTATACAAAAAACCCCAAAAATCCGCAAACAATTCTGAGCACTATGAATGAGTTAAGATTTCAGGGCCAGAAAAAAAATGCGATGTGAGGGTTTTGTTGAAAGGTGCGTGCATCAGAAGTTGTGCTGAAAGCTGAGTTTTTTAATTTTAGAAACTAATAACACAATC
This sequence comes from Ammospiza nelsoni, assembly GCF_027579445.1. Classification (NCBI taxonomy): domain Eukaryota; kingdom Metazoa; phylum Chordata; class Aves; order Passeriformes; family Passerellidae; genus Ammospiza; species Ammospiza nelsoni. The sequence goes on along the minus strand of NC_080633.1, from coordinate 100,981,365 downwards.
CTGTGGTTCTGCAAAAGATGTGTTGTGTCCAGTGAAAAATTGACTTTTATTTTTTAATTATTACTTTTGACACCTGACGACACTGTTGCATTCAACAGCAGCAAAGTTACTAATGTTATGCTTACATTTATACTGACTTCAGAATGGAAACAATAAGCAATTGCAAATGAAAAAAACTGCCAGGACTTGAGGTAAAATTATTAAAAATAACCATCTTAATATCTAAATTAAAAAATTAGAATATTCTGAGTGAAGTACTGATATGCAGCCTGCAAAACTGCTGGTTTAAAATACACAGAAAGATAAGGATGTGTATAGGCACCTCACCAGCACAAAAATGCAAACTAAGTACATAAAAGGCCTGAATACTCTTGCAAGATGTAGGATTCTTGCCTTGCAAAGTAAGAAACAAATTCAAAACTAAGCAAAAAAAGCATGAAGTGTGAAAATGTGATCTAGGAAATCTGGAGGAAAAAGAAATATATACATATACATTTTTCCTTTTTGGTTTTGGCTTTTCACAAGATACATGCATGTTGTTGCTGCTCTTAATACTTAAATATAATTATTATGGATCTAAAAAGGAAATATAAATGCCTGCTCATTTCTGTTGCAGCTGTTCAGAGGGAATCCAAATGGCAGTTCTTCTGAAATTTTGCTCAGAAGGAGACAACATCCCTGATGCATTTGTTCTTGTTAACTATCTTAATGAATGGCTCCAGCTAATTAAAAGTGAAGTAAGTACTGTTTGATCTAAAGTTCTTGCTGTCATATTTTATATCCCTTATTTTCATTTTCCTTCAGTCCAGATGGGTTCATTTTTGGGTCTTGTTCATCAAGAATATGCCAAATAAAATACATATTTGTATTTAAACCTCAGAGGGTGTTTCCCCACCTGAAAAAGCAAATCTGAACACCAGTTCTTTTGTTTGACAGATGTGGGCAAAAATTGTGTAAAGGTTTGATTGAGTTCTCTCTTCCAGTGCTCTTTTCTAAAGCAACGCAGTGACACTGATATTTGTACTGCTGCCTATTAGTTTAATATCCAGTTACATCATTACTATTTAAAACTTAATTATTCTGGGTTTGTTGCAGAGCAACAATTCCACAGATCCTTCTTCACAGTGGAAGATACCGAGTTCTTGGCGCCTGCTTTTTGGCAATGGTCTCCCACCTGCCCTCTTCTGATCAGCTCTGAGCTCGCTGAGAGTCACCTGTGCAGTCACAGATGTCCCCTGAGCTGGTGATTACACAGTAATTGTCTACATAAATGCTTTATTTAAGAAAAATTCCTTTTGTGTATGTGGGTAGCTAAAGAAATTAAGGTAACTTTCACAAACTCACCAAAGAAATATGTTTTGTACAGTTGTTTATTGAGTAACTTTGGTTGGAAGTTTTTTCTAATAAAATATTTTTTAAGAAACTTTTTTCCCTGGTTAAGTGTTACTGCTATGGACAAGCTTAAGGTGCTACTTTCTAATGCAGCTGAGAACTGAGAGTGATGTGTAGGCATGGATTTTCTTGGAAGATAAAACCCTCCACTTCCATGTCAACTGTGGATCTTAAGTTTTTTTCCAAGAGTCCCTGGTGAGGTAAGTGAAGGTCAGAAGTGATCTGGTTTTGCCTTCTTTTCCCAGTGCTATTGGGGTAGATTCAACTGGGGGAGACTGCAAGCAGTGTAACAGCCTGCTCTTTTTTGTCTATATAGAGTCATAGAATGGTGTGGGTTGGAAGGGATCCTGAAGATCCTCCAGTTCCAACCCCACTGCTTAAGGCAGGGACACCCTCCACCAGACCAGGCTGCTCAGAGCCCCAGCCAACCTGGTCTTAAAACACTTCCAAGGATGAGGCATCTACAACTTTTCTGGGCAACTTGAGCCTGTGCCTCACCACCCTGAAAGTAAAAAATTTCTTCCTAAACCTACTCTTAGTTTGAAGCCATTTCCCTTTATCCTTTTACTACATGCCCTTCTAAAAAGTCCCTTTCCAGCTCTCTTGCAGCGTCCCTCTGGGAACTGGGAGGCCACAATTAGGTTACCCCTAAGCCTTTTTTTTTCCAGGCATCTGGTCCATTTCCAGAAGCTGCTAAGATGCTGAAACTAAAGCATTCTAGGTCAATGAGCCTTCTTAGACTGATCATTAATACAGTGCCCTGAAATATAAAGGAATCAGGAAACCTTGTCTGCTATCAGGCAGTCTGGTATCTGTGTATTTTACAGGCTTAGTTTGAGAGAGCAGCTGAGTGATGGACAGTTCAGTGTTCCATGTTTGTCATGGTACCTGTTGCACTACAGTACCCTATGTGTTCAGTTTTGACCTTTTGGAAGTGCTTGGTCACATTAGCTGATTTAAAAACAACTTTAAATCATGGATGCAAGATGGTCAGTTCTAGAGTTGAAAAGTGAGAATTAACCAAAATCTATTTTTAGGAGCTCCCACAGGTATCCAGACTGGTAAGTCAAATTTGGTGAGTCAGAATGCAGATATAGTCAAGGAATGCAGACAAAAGGCCATGTGTAGCACAAGGCAATTCTGATAAGCCTAAAGCTATTTGGAAAAATAACCATATTTAAATTCAGCCAAGTGACTACAAGGTGTAGATAAAGCAGGAGAGCAAATGAAGTCTTGAGGAACAGACAGAAGCAATGAAAGGGGTGTTGGCTGCTTCACAGATTTTTCCTAAGTGAGCCAAAGATGTTCAGTACCTCAAGAGGCACAGCCGAGCGAAATCTCGAGAAGGGGAGAACACTGGGAGTACTTTCTGAAAGAGTGAATCCTCAGGGCTTTCCTGTTCCCTGTGAAGAAGCTAGAGGGCACTCGGATCCTTGTGGGAGGAACAAGGACGCAGCTTCTCCAAGGCCGGCAGTTTGGTGGGCGGTGCTGCTCTTGGCCCGGAGCTACTCCTGCCTCCAGTGCCCGGGAGAGGCCAGCACAGCCCTGCACGCACCAAAATCTTCCTGCAGGACTAAGGCTGCGCCTTTGCCCTGCTGTTCAGATCACCAGCAAAAACAAACACCTCTGCAACACTGCCCTTGAGCATGGAGAAAAGAAATGGCAGTCAGCAAATGACAGCTTCTTCATTTGGAAAGAAATGCCTTTCACAAGTCTGACAATTTTAAAGCCATTTCTTTAAAGGCTACAATTACACACTCACTTGGTCCTTTCTCTCCCCTTCCTTCATCTTTTTAAATACACTTTCTCAACAGTTGTCAAGAATTGGGGCCTGTGTAGAAATAATCAAACAAGTAGAGAGGTCAGAAGCAAAATTTCTCCTGTCACAAGACAGCATTCAACTAAACACAACAAAGGTTTTGGAACTACTCTATCTTGATCTCCTTTGCCCATTCATCAAGTTGGCTGACATCAACCTTATTCCACCATCTCAATAGTTGAAAACCATTTAAAAACTAAGGACAATCAGCATCTTTATTGGGATATTCAGCTGTTTATGCCCCACAAGATAAACAAGTACGTGATAGAAGCAGGTAGAATAAGGCGGCACTTGCACACTGCCAGTAGTCATGCGCTGCGTGCTTCCTCACAACTCCAAGAGGGGAAAAAGAATGAAAACCTAAAGCATAGCTAAAGGTAAAAGGCATGAACAGCTGAAAGCCTTATCCAAAGATGTCCCAAGTGGTATAAACAGGCCCTGCTCCTGTAATCAACAATAGCAGGGTTTGTTGCAGTGGTTTTGGCAGAGCCTAATTTCTTGCTATAAACTGGTTTCACAGCTGCACCAACTTGAAAATGAAAACTCAAGTCACAATGTTGTTTTCTCCTCCAGCATAGGCTCAGAACAGTGGTAATCGTGTAAAGAAAAAAAACTTTGGACAAACCAGACTGGAAATTTAGACTATTTCAGGATGGTGTCAAGTGTGTCTTTAGCTCAAGTAATAGCATTAAGTATTCCCCTGCTTCTGCTTCCCCTTCAAGTTGAACACAACTCTGAATATCACTGCTTTCATGAACAGCTCTCAAGACCAAGTTCTGATAAGATTTCAGGCTGCTCCCATGTAAAACCCCACCACATGCCTGTTCAGACAGTCATAATAAATACATAGTTTTGTGAGTTAAGGTTTATCCAAAACCATCAGAGAACAAGAGCAGAACTGAGATCAGCTCTGTTACAGAAGGCACAGGGCTGGAAACCCTGCTGACCTCGCTGGAAAAACTCCTTTAAGCAGCACTCTGGCTTACCCACTTTCAATCCATCCTGACTATGTCAAGGAGAAGGCTGACAGAAGGTGGGAGATGTGACGAAAATACCGTCCATAGAATACACGGCAATGGCACAATCCAAAACCTGTTTAATTACAGACACCATTGACTTTTGTGCACTTTGGTTTTGTTCCTCAGCTCCCATTAACTACACAGGACTCGAGGTCAAGAAAGGTCAGGTTCAACCTCTTTCTTCCCTTTAAAGCAATCACCAACAGAACACTTTCCCATCACAAAGTTACTCTGAACATTTTGTGCATATTTTATAGCAAACAAAAAGAATTACCAAACCAACTGGTCAGATTATTAAAATAATATTCTTAGTGGTGTATTACAAAAGAAATGTACAAGAGTTCCTCCTAAATCAAACTACAATACTTAGCATTAATGAAAATACTTGCAAAAAGCACACTCTAATAATTTTGCCATTTTCCAGTTAAGACAGGTATCAGGAAACCTTAAGGCAAAACCCTTCTTTTTCCGCAACACTCACTCTTAACAGGTTCTCCCTAACATAACGCGCACACAACAGCACATCATCAATTTAAAAAAATATTTAATGCTGCCAAAAAGTATAAAAATACAGTAAGAATGGCAGTACAAAACAAAATACTTCCTAATTTAATTCTTTTACATCTTTCTACATTAATACAGGCATTATAAAAACACAAGATGGCAAATTATTTCGTTTTGCAAAGTAGCACACGCTGCTGGTGGTCTTCATCCCCTCGGTGCAGTTTACGCTGTAAACAGATAACTGAGGTCCTCTTGGTACTTAACAGACCTCACATTTTGTTCCCGAAGAGGGGGGGGTCATGTCTTGCTTTGCATGTCAATAATTTGCAGTTTATAGCTGCAGAATATTCCCAAGTCTCGAAGGCTTAGGTGTCAGTCAGTCTCGGCCTGCGACATACAACCAAAAGAAAGTCACCGATTCAGTACAGAGTACGGGGATAAAAAACAACAAGAAAAAAAAAAAAAGAGCTAAGAACTGACAGCAGGTTTGCAGCTCACTGTCAACACCAAACAGCTTCTCATGTGTTCCCTGGAGCAACTACTGCCTCTGAGCAAGTACTCTTGGAAAGCCGTTGCTTTTCCAGAAGGTATTTCCATGTTACAGTGTAAGGCACATCCTTGCTGGAGAGCTTCAAGTACAGGTCTCAGTCCAGCAAACCACTTCCTCACACATGCAACCACAAGCACTGCAGAAGTCTCCTTGGGCCTCAGAGGGACTATGGCATGCTGCATCTCAAAACACATCACCTCCCACAGCTTTGGAGGCCAATCCTGCTACAGCGGCTTAAAAGAAACTGTTTCTAGGCATAGATTTCCTGTAGTGAGAAAGACACCCCAGCACTGAACATTTTGTTTTTAGGCAAGGGAAGGCTCTACTCCGAGAATCTACAGAAAGAGACTTTTCACAGCACCACACCCCCAAGCTACTGCAAGTAAAACGCATTTGAGCTCTGCAAGCACTACACTGATTCATAAAGCAGCTTTCCTCCACCAGGTAAGACACATTGAAAGAGGGCTTCCAAGTATTTATCCTTCCAATTAAATAAAGACTCAGACAGAGATGCAATTTTGAACACGTTTATTTTTTGTACATAAAAATGAAAGACTGACTTAAAACTTTGGGGGCAAACAAAAAGGCCCAGGAAGACTACTGTGTGTCACATCACCTTTGCAAATACCATCCTCTAGCTTAAGCCACTTGGCCCTGCAGAGGACTTCCTCTTTTGTCATTGTTAATTTAGTTTCTCGTGCAGTCCTCAAGTGTCTCAGGTTTTACTATAATGCCAAACAGCAAACTAAATAATTTGGTTTACATTCATTAAACATAAAGCTAACCAGGCTTTTTCATCACCTGCATGATCCAGTCACACATACATGCATACACATTTACGCCTCTTCCCTTTTCAGGGGGACATAAACTGATGTCAGTAAACCATATTACTCGAGGTTTAACAGAATAAGCCACATTTCACTGGCAACATCTCACTTCCATAACAAATCCAGAGGTTTTTTTTCCAAATTGCTATTTCACACTGAATTATATTATTTTACTTAATACATTTCAAAGAAAATACAGATGTACCGTCACTAAGTGGACTGTCCCTGCACCAAGAACACAAATAGGAAACCTAGAGGATTAATTCCCATCTTGCAAACCCCTTGCAGTGGAGGTCCAAATGTTTGCTAGGTATTTCTTTATGAAAACATGAGTGATTTGTACACAAGTGTTCATCTGAGAGCCAAATGTTTAATCAGAGATGCCCACTATGCATCAAATATTTTGACCAATGCATTTCCAGAGAAGAGGAGGAAAACCAACACCAACCAAACCAAAACCAATTTTGAATCGAGCCCAACGACATTTTAGAAGTAGCTGGAACCAGGCAGCAGTTTGCCAGAACTCAGGGATGGGGAGAGAAGAGGGGTCAGAAGGCATGCCCTTCAATTTCACCCTTTAAGCATATCCTATGATAGAGATGACTGGGATTGACAGTTCTTCATTTTGGCCCAAATTTGTTCCTATTTAACATCCAAGCTGTGCAAAAATGCTGCAAATTTAAATCCTCCAGAATAACAAAGTATCACAAGGGCTTAGTGTGCATCAAGGAAAACAATCCTCCAGATTTTGGGTTTTAAGGATTAGTGATGGACCAGAAAGAAGATTTTTATCCAAATTATTTCCTGGAATGTAAAAAGAAACCAATCATTTGATTTTTCTTACTATTCTCAGACTACCACGAACAATTCACTGTTCAAAAGTTTTGTCCAAGGCTTGCACTGGTTCATCCTCCTTAAATTATTAACATTTAAGACTCCCAAGGTACTTGCAATCACAGAACCCAACTTTTACAGAACAACTGCTGAATGTGCAAGTCCTGCTTTATTGCATCAAGAAGGTAACAGAGTATGAGGTGATCTGAATTGGCTGCCCCCTGCCCTGCCCCACCCTGAACTGAGGAATGCTTACTCAGGATCAAGAAAACTGAAAAGCCAGAATTTAGAAGATGGAATTAGGAAAAAAAAATCAAGTTACAACTTGACAAGCTGCAGTTAGAGCTCAGTGCCTGTAGGATACTGGTAGCCCAGGAAATCCTCCTCATGCCAAAAGAAGGGCAATAAATAACAGTGTGGTATCAGTCCAAGTTTTGCCTGCACTTTTTCCTTAGCTGCTTTTAAGTATCTAGAATAAAATCTGGAATATTTCTGTTACAAAATCATTTAAATTACATTCCATGTATTTTTCCATAACCAAAATATCTTTATAAGGCACATACATTTACACCTACAATCAGTTACAGCTGATACTGAAAAATCTATCCTCAATTTAAAGGAAAAAAAATCTTTTGACAGTCTTCTTGCTGGCTAAAAGTTACTGTGGTTGTAAAAACTATGAAATGTCTTACAATACATGAGCTGCCTGCCTGTGCTATGTCCCAGCAGTTAGCTGTCCCAGCAGTCATTCTGCTACTGGAGCTGCACAGTTCGTCAGCAATGCCATGGAACAAATTGTCTTGTTCTACTGACACACAACTTCCCAAATCCAGTGCTCCACAAAACTGCATTTATTTTGCTCATCTGGACCCTTCAGCATTTGTTTACTATACAAACAGCATGGTCCAGAATAGTATTAGCTATTGCAAAATGAGAATTTTAAAGAGTAAACTGTACTTAGCTTGGGGTAGTAAATGTCAGAGAAACTGGGCCCCATGCCTTGTACGTGACTACCAAGCCTGGACGTACTGGAAAGCTTTGAAGTCAATTCCTTTGAATAAGGAGCAAATAATCATCCAGGTCTTTTGAGTATTTTTCAGCAGTAAATCCAAGTGCTTTACAAAATGGGGGAGGGGGGGTGGAAGAAAATCCCCAGGACCCCACACCCAACAGAAAACAACCAAGCTTAGAAAACAGAAGAAGAAAACATAACTTCTCTGAAGTTACCCAACAAGGCAATGCTTGAATAAATAAAATTCCCATTTCAAAGAACAATCCAATCCTACAAATTACTAGATCCTAGCTTGAACAACAAGCTACATTCAGCCATATACCATCTCTGTATTCAAAGGTAATTTAAAGGGCAGAAAGTGGTTTGTGTTGAATTACTATTTAGGAAGTGTTACTACTCAAGTAATGGAAAGGGAGTGCTCAATAATTTTAAAGGGGGTGTAGCACAGATACTCACAAAATATTAGTCCTAAATGTGTTTTACTAGCATGTCTAATACAGTGCTGAGGAACCTGAAAAGCAGTTCTAGACTTTGTGAAGCTACTAAAATGGCTCATACAGCTGAAAACACCGGGTATGGCAGAACACTACCAACATTTCTTTTCTATTAGAGCCACCCTTGGAAGTTCAACTACAGTTTCCTTCGATGTGTTTCCTACAACTATTACTGGTGAATTAATTTTATTTGTTCTAGCAACTAAAATCTATAGACACACAAAACATGTTTTACATTTAATGGAATGTCAGAACTTGAACAATGTTGGCCTTCAAACAGTAGCTGAAGTGTGAAAACATTAATCAACAGTATGACTATCAGTCGGGGCTAGGTTCTCAAAAGCCTTAAAAAAAATTCCAAGTCTTAAATAATGAAAACTACAAAAAATAAATAAGGAATGCAAATTAACAGAGCAGAAATTGGCAAGTGCTTCATCAGACCCCTAGCTGCTCATTTCAAACTGGAGAGTCAAATGTGGGGAATGGTTGCACTATTCTTTTCATGCACAAATTATAATTACATTTAGTTTCAAAATGAAATTCTTTTGGTCAGAAATTTGTACAAACTGAGCTTTTAAAAGTACAGTGAACTACAAAAAGATTAAATATGCAATTATAAAATATATTTATCCTAGGTTGTAAGAATATAAAATGTTTATGTTCATGTCACTAGTACATTACACATTACACATATTTAAGGATAACTTCTTTGCATTAATAATGTAAATGATACAACACTGTTTATTGCTTATGTCAGGCATGTAAATTTAAATCCAGACAGCCTTCAGTAGCTAAACCTCCATGGTTCAGCATTTGTTCAAGATCTGGTAGAACACCATTTTAAAAAGTGTATAAACAGTTGCAGCAAGTTTGTACCTGCTCATATTAAACAAAAACCATCAATTCTGTGGGGGGCAGCGGTTCATTTTTCTAAGTACCTGCAGTGGAAAGTCCTGAGATGTCGACATGAGATCAAGTTTACATCACTTCTCTATTGTCTGTAACAGTCTGTACCCATTCCAGGAATAAGGAGTTTATGCTTACAGTCACACCCCTACTCATTACCTTCCAGCAAAATCTGTTGGAGCAGTCACACTGTTCACTTACATGGAATGTTTTTGAAAATACATTTTCCAGCAAAAATAAGCACCAACTAAAAACAGTGTACCAAACCCCATCTTAGTGAGAATAGGTTTCCAGTATAACCACCTTTTTCTTTTTCTTTCAGTCTCATTTAGCTTCTGCTTCATCTGCTGCAGCTTCTGTGCTGTTTGCGCTCTTCTGTCCTCCCGCAGTCGTTTTCGGACAGAACTTAAAAAGAAAAAAAGGTGACTCTTACACTGAAGAACAGGAAAAAAGGCTATTATAATATTAAAACGAACCTCTTTCCAACACTCCAAATAGTTAACCCAGCAGCAGCATACAGCAGCAGTATATAAAATCCAAACCAAGCAATCTTTTATTATGTTTTAACCACCTTGTAGAGTTTCAGATAGCAAAGCCCCACAAAGAAGTAAATGACAGACGTAAAGATGTACCATGGGTACTTAATCTACAAGTTCGACAGAGAACAGAATTAGTTAAGTTATCTGAGCTGAGTCTTCCACCCCTGTCTGGGCCCCATTTGGTGGCTGAGATGTTTTGCGTGGAGGCTGCCTTTACATGCAGTGCCAGGTACCACGTGCAAGTGTCCCAGTATTTACAAGGGTGCCTCCACTGCAGAGTTCACAGCAGCCTCAATGATACACTGACTCCAACCCCTACTCAGAGCTGCATGCAGGATTAACGGTACTCATCTCAGGATGCAAACCAGATCCTGATACAGGACACACCATAAACCAAGTTCTGTGTGCTACACTAGCAGCAAAACCTTGCAATTTATATCTCCAAAGTGCCCTCGAAATCTCTAAGACAGCATAACTGACACAACACCCAACTTCGATTGACTTCTAACACACAACCCCATAGCCTCATTCCTTCTTGTGAGGGGCTCCTTCAAACAACTACAGAATTGCTGTCATTCTCTCTCAAAACACTCATGAAGACACAGGAAGAAACTCATGGGGGCATTTATTTAGCTGTTTTTATAACAGCTGTTATATTAGCTGTTATTACAACAGCATTAACCATTATTTTGCAATTCCAGCCTATCTATACTGAACTGCTGTGTCTCATCTCAGGCTGCAGCCCTTTGGGACACAACCTGCCTCCTTCTGTGCACCACATGGCTCAGCTTGGCACAGCCCTGACCCAGTTTCTCGATCTGTGACTATGGATCAACATGTGGCAACCCACAGGTGGGAAGGCCCAAGTGACACCGTGCCTCCCAGCTGAGGCATCAACGCTCCTGAGGGAAAGGCAAATTCACCTGACACAGCTAAACCACAGGAACCTGCTCACAGCAGGCAGATTTAACATGAACAGAGGGTAATACACGGCTCCAGAGATACAATTTCGACCACGACACAGAAAGTGGTATGTGATAAAACCTTTGTGTTTCTGAGGAACCATGTAATTTTTGAAACATAGGTCAACATTGCATTTAAAAATCAGTATGAAATACTGGACAATTTCAGGACCTCATTCACACTTCACAGTGGAGTTCACTGACAATCTGTTAAGAAAATGCTTTCAAAGTGTGAGGTCTAGCTGCTCCAGTTAGAGACATTAACTTTTCTTCTCTCGACTTCTGAATAATAAAACCAAATCACAAGGAATCATTGAGGTGGTATTTTTAAAATCATTAAATAAGACAGTCAAATACCACCTGTTCTCCCTTGCTACTACAGAAAGATCTTGAATGTTTTTACAATAAGCAAAGCAGCCTAATAATTCAGTCTTTTGAGAGAGTGTATCTGCCTTTTAAAGTTTCATTATCTTGCCTACTTTTCAACGTTCCCATCTACGATATCTTGAACCTTAGTGGACAGGTCAGGGTTTATTTTCTCCATCTGATCATTGTTCTCCAGGCCTATGCTGTTCCCATTGTACTTCTCTGTGGTTATTTTGATTGGGCGTGGAGGAGACTGCTCAGAACTTGGTGCTTGGTCCTCCTTAGAAAGCTCCTTCCACCGTTCCTGAAAACAAGCAGAACACATTTCAAACATTCTCCTAATAAAGGGCTCCCTTGCCAAGATTTCTTCCAAAAGAACAGTCACAGAAGTAGATTAAATGAACTACCAGATCAAGAAAAAAATTTGCTAGATGAAGAAATAAAGTTAGGTCAAGATGTGTCTTCTCCAACAACTATCAATGATCCTTTTTTCTATATTTCCAGGATGGTGCCACTGCATAGGCATGAGGCCTCTACCTTCAGGGTTGGTACTGTCCAAAGCAGCTCCACAATTAGGAAGCATTATGGCTTATAAAATCCTGCACTGTCCTGCACTTCCCATGTCCCTCTACTTGCTACAGGCCTGTGCTGTGCTCTTACCTTTTATGGCTTCAAAATACAGCAGGACCTTGTATACAAGAACTGCCTAAAAAGAGAGAACTGGGAAAATTTAACTCAGAGTTATCTATGCCAGAGTAATGGCCTAGTATTTCACTTGGTGGCCCATTAGCCCAGAGATCTGCAGCATCATAAAACAGTTATTCATCTTGTTTTGAGAAATAATCTGAAATGAGATGGAATAAAAAAGAAATTGGAAGTAAACCTGTTTTGCTAGATCTCTGTTCTAATGATAAATAGTCTGAAGAACTAATTGCTACAACAAAATTTCACGCAGAAAAGAAGGCTAGAAAGTGCACAGGAAGGAAAAGAATCAGCCCTAAAATACAATCACTTTTCTCACACAAATCAGCCAGTGCCTACAGAGACACAGAATACCTTGTAGGAAAAAAAATCAGTTACTTTTAGAAGTCTAAGATAAAGTAGATGAACTGAAAATTGAATCTTCTCAAACCAAGCCATAGACTCCTGTATATTGAATGATTTCAAGACTGCTGGCCTAAACTAAATATCAAAGTCAAAGTGATATAAAAAATCAGCTACTTATAAATGGACTGCTTGCAAAATGAGTTTTAACAATGAACTGACTCCTCCATTAAAATCTAAAGTTGTGTTTGCACAGTTTCCTGCCTTCCAAAATCCAAGGAGACATCAGAGATGAACATTTGGCTAATGTTAAATAAGAGAGGCATTCAATAACTTCAGGCCCTCTCCATCACTAGCAGAGAGAAGTGAACACCTCTCACACACTGAAGAGTCAACCATTCCTCATGGAATAAAAATGACCTAGCTGATCTTGAAAGAGAAATGTGCTTTTTTGAGCACTGCCAATTGATTTTCTGCACATATTGCCAAGGCGTAAAGAGAGAAGCATCAGGAGAAATGCCTTGCACTGCAGGAAATACTGATTTAAGGAAGATCATCTGAACAATCGCAACAAGAAAAAGAGAACAAATGGGAAGTGTGCCTTCCTAGGCATTTTCTTACTATGAATAAATAACACACTTGAACATGACAAGCAGTATTCTGAGTTGACAATGCTCCCTTGTATCCAGAAGTAAGAAATCCTGTGATCTAGATGGGTAAGTATTGGAACCAGTGCTACTCACTTTGGAGCATGGCTTTTAAAAAAAGCCAAGCAGAAAAATATTACTAGACACAATACCTCATACCACCAGAAACAGCTTCCACAAAATGAAGAGACTAAACTGCTGTTACCATTAGAATGAATCATGAAGTCTTTTAGACATCTGGCACAGGTACCAGACCACCAGCACACTACCTAGGTGTTGATTAGCAGTAGTGTAAAATTATTTCTTTATTTACACAGCAAGTCAAGAAACATTTGTTAAAGGGAAGAATCAGACCACTACCAATACCACAAAGAAAGGAAATGTGTTTTAGCTTATCTGCCCTATTCATGATTTCAAGAAATCAACAAAACAAAAGAGCCCTAGCATATGAAAGCAGAATTAAATGTGTTTCAAAGCCTCTCCTCCCATTTCTCCCTCCCACCCAAGCCAGCCACTTAAGGCTGTAAGCCATTATGTCTGCAAGCTGCACTGATAAAACAGTGAGATTTGGTAATCTCTTTGCACCCAAAATCATTATACTTGGCTAGATTGTACTAACTCTGACACAAATTTTAAAGGCTATGAAGAAACAAGGCAACTTTACAAATAAATATTATCTGTAGCATCAGACAACTTATCTGCTAGGAAAATAGCAAAGAAATTCTAAAACAGATCCTTGCTATCTTCAAAGTGACACTGGGCATTACCTTCCGTTTTTGGTAATGAAAACATCAATTGAACCATTTTTTTTCTTTACACGTTTGGACAGACAAATTATTTTCATATTATATCTAAGAGGGGATGTATACACAGGGTCAAAAGTTTAGTTTGATAGAAGGCACTGAACAGATATTCTTTGATACCTCCTAGGCATCTACTGAAAAAGGTTAATCATTTAGAGCTCATTAAATTACATATTTTAAAATAATCTGGAGCTTATTTTTAACTACTGTTGCAATCTGCTGTTCAAATACATGGAGCTAAAAATTTACCTGTATAGTTGAATCCCCCATTATAAATTTTGCTCCTTCTATTACAGCCATATATGAAAACCTTAGTTGATCAGGAGTCTGAATAAGTCCCATTCGATATTTTCTCATATCCAGTAATACCTTCTTAATATCTACAGAAAATGTGTCTTTTTTCTCCATCTGTAAAGCAAGTTACATTGAAAGTGTCAATGGTATATAAAAATAATTACAAGTAAAAATTAATCATTAAATTCAATCTAAAATCTAATTTGTCCATATTATGCTTCTATTAGTTATAAGGAAGACTAACATCTCAAATTATTTCCAATTTGTTTTTGAAGGAAAAATGTAAACCATCTAATGAAAACTTATTATGAACAAATCAAGGATAGTGTATTAAACAAATAAATTGTACCCCAACATTGAGTCTTAAAACTAAGACATATAGATATGCTCAATTTTATTCAGGCTTGTATTTGGACTTTGAAATAGGACAAGAATCAGAGCTGTAAAGTAATATTTCCTACTGCTTCTGAATAGAACAGAATTCAGATTGACTGATTATGGCAGAAGTTTCTTTATGTAAAGCAGAACCCCAAACCCAAGCAATGAACACGTTTGTCCCCACATTACATTCGCAGGGTGTTTCTGAAGTACATTTCCATCAAAACATACCTCTATGCTTTTCAAAATGCATAAAACCAAAGAAAAATTGAAGTAAAAAAAAAACGACAACAAAAAAAGTAAGTTAAGAGGATCTAATCACACCAGAAAATGTGTCTCTTGCAATTCAATTGAAATTCTACTTCAGTTAAACCTGTCCTTACCACTATAACCAAGCACAAAGAGAAAACTCTGTGCCTGGACTTTCAAGTCCAATAAAATTTTTGATTTATTTAAAATATTTTTTAACATTCATGGTTCACTCATGTCATGAGGAATTATAGATGATGCAGTTCACTATAAGCAAACAATCTATACATCCCTGTGGCACTGAACTGGCTGCCAAGCCCCATTACCCAGAGGGCTGCACAGCAGGGGAAATTCAGAATTAGGAGCATGCCTGAGTTCTCATCCTAGTTCAGATAACAATAACAATTTTCTGTATGCTTAAAAAAGGCCCTGGAGAAAAAGACTTACAGATTTAATCATCTCAATATATATTCACAAGCTTTTTTCATATGGAAAAAACAACCAATCCTCAACCTTTTCAAAGCACATCTTACGTAAAAGGAAAAGAATGTTTACAATTTACTTTCCAGGAAGCTTTGAGAATATATAATTGTCCTGGGGTACTTAAAAGGAATTTGTAAATTTCAAGAGCTGTGGTTTTGCCATCAAAATAGGTGAGGAAAAAAAAAAGCATGATGTCTTAATTTAAGATTCCACTGGAATGTCATTAACTTCAATGTTTTTATAGCCTTCTGACCAGAAAGCCCATATTGGGAAGGTTGGCAGGGTGTCAGGACAAGGGAAGGGGTGACAGAGAGAATGCAAACACTTACCAGAACAAGACAAGAATCTACTAATGAAAACGTGCCGGAACGTCCTATTCCCGCACTGCAGTGAACGACTGCAGGTCCGTGCTCGGGGCTCAGTGAACCAGATTCTCTGACTTTAAACAGGAAGTTCAGAAATGAAGCTGGGGATTCAGGAACTCCAAAGTCTGGCCACGTAGTATAATGAAAATGAGAGATCATCCTGGACTCACCACTCTAGAAGTGAAAACAAATAAACACTAGAACTAGAAAGGATTCCTCTTTGGCTCAGTTAGTGCACACTCTCCCAATCAACAGCTCTTGTCTATTTTAAACCTCCCATTAAGACAAACAGCCCAGTAACTTGCTTCAAGCTGGATGACAACCAACAGTGCACGCTGAAGCAGTTTCATCTGAGTTGGTAATTTTCTCCGTTGCAATTATTACCACACGTGGGTTATTTCTTTTTTTCCTTCTTCTCAAACTTCCAACATTATGTTTGGTTTGCTTTACTATTTACTCCCAAATGTCCTACTCCCAATAATGCAGTTCAATGTCTGACAGCAGTTACTAGACAGCTAGAATTAACATGACTGAAATAACCCATATCAGCATTGTGCACACTCTGCACTCTTGCTTCAAGCAAGCTGTAATGCCAAGAGGTATTACATCTCCTGTACACTAACCACATTACTGAGAGCAGCAGGAAGCGTTCCTTCCTGGAAAAGGCTATAAAACCCATACAGCAGGATGTCCAGCAGGACTTCTGCTGGACATTTTCTATCTTTTTTAAGTCAAAAAGGGGGATTCCAAAATCATACAGCTGCTTTAGAACCACTCTGTTAGAGCTCCTATCCTAACTCAACCATCTAACTGCAAGTGCTGAAATGAAAGCAAGAGAGTATGTATATGAAGTTTGGATCACATTTTTATGGAACTAACTTCAGACCTGATAAGTGCTGCTCCTTGCCACGGTGATTCTGATTTTAGCTCAGGAATTTTATACATGTTCAGTTACTTTTTAAAATTTATTAATTCAGTTATTTCATTTTTAATTAATTCCTCTATAATTTATTATTTCATTTATTTAATTTTTCACATACACTGACATCTACATAAACCTTGGCAAAGTTTGAATACAAAAGGATTTAAAATCAATGTATTCCAGAAAAGGTATTCTTCTTCTTCAGCAACAGTAAAATATAGCCATGAAATAAAATAAATTCTACTGTTCTTCATGTGCTCAGTCTGTTTCTACTTCCTGTGAGAGACAATTTATGAAATTCCTTTGTGAAACTAAAAGAATTCACTTCATGGTTTCTGCAGTAACAAAAATAAAGTCTCCCAACTTGTCTTTTGCCTTCAATGCCCAATACTCCAAGACTGCCAATACTTTCACAGAAAACAGTGGATATTAACACAAGTCCAGTCACTCTCAGATGCACAGCTATCTTCCAGAAATATTTTGTCTTTTGGCTAGGTGCTCAACAAGGACAATAAAGTGTGATCTACAATATTGGGAAAACAAGTTTATGTTAAGATTTCATACGGGGAAAAAAGGAGTATCAGGCCCAAAATTGTATAAATATACTGGGACTTCCCCTTGTCTGGAGCAAAGCATTAAAGAGTTTGCATTTGCTCTCCTACTGCTCTTCTGTGCCTAGTTTTTCAAGTAGCAAGTTAACTCACAAATGAACTGAATGACCTGTTTGTTTAAAAATTATGAAGCAGGCACATTTTTCGTAAGAAATCTGTAAGTAACACTTAAGCAATTTCCTCAATTTCTAAGAAAAACAATTCATCACTTTAAAAACAAAACTAAGAAAAAAACTAGAGGTGAGCTAAATGCACATGCTAAGTAAAGGCTGAAGTTGTTTCTAGATGGTCTCTGTAGGTAGCAATTGATATTCCCTACTTCAACATTCTGAAAGCATCCCTTACACCTCAAGAAGGTAAAAATGCCTTTTTCTGTCACCTCAAGAAAGGTGACCAGTGGGGTTTGTTTGTGTGGGCTTTTGTTTGGTTAGGGGGGTTCTTTTGCGTGGGTTTTTTACCCCAAACAAGCACTGGCATCTTCTTCCTGAAGAAAAAGAACAAAGTATGGTTAAGTGTCACCCTACTTATATACTAATCTGAAATACTTCTTTCTAAAAGAGATATGAAACAGTGCTGTTGTACATGTCACTCTGCTGTAACCTACAGAACTACATTTTTCCTTCCTTTCTTGTATGGAGGCTTTATCCATCCCATGATTTTCCATCCCTTCAGCTCATTCTAGAAATACCTAGTCTCTTCATCACTCTACAAGAGCCCCACTGCAAGGCACTGGAACCAGCTGGTCATCTTTGGATTCGCAGTCTCTAATCCTACAGGCAAATCCCATTTGAGTATTTCAAACCTCCCACACTGCTCTTAAACAGAATGGCTCTTTCAAGTGGTGCTTGGCAGCCAAGCTGTACAGCTGAAACACTGCCTTTGTGAGGATCTGTACCACCCTTTCTCAAACAACTCCCAGTCACTGAGCCACACAGCACTTCCATGAAGTGACGTGGGACTGTTACGAGAAGAGATCTGGCTTTTTGATTCACAACTCTTGATGGACAAAAAGTCAAATTTAAATAACAACTAATTTAATTTGAAGTGTTACCAGGAAACTAGCTAATCTTTTCAAATAAAAACCCCTGGACTTCCAAGACTCAGGCAGTGCTATAAAATTTTATATGTAATACACAAGGGATATAACATAGAAATATTATATATTTCTGCATGGTAACTGAAAACCAGCTAGTTCTATGGTAACCACAATGCAATTTTCCAAGATTTATTCCCTAAAACTAGCTACCAAAAACAAAAAAGTCCTTGAATGACCATGGGACAAAACTATTTTGGTTAAATTACTCAAACTGTGGAAGTTTTATGAACTACTGGGATAAGCTTTCCATAAATAATCAAGATAGCTAAACCTGATGAACTTGCAAAGACAGACACCACCTGCACAGCTCTGCACTGACTACTGGAAACATCAACAGTATAATCAAAAGATGATCCAAGGACAAGCTCCAAGTTACAGAGATCCATCCACATGAGGACTCGAACAGAACAGGAATATAGATTAACTTCCAGCAAAACAAGCCTTGCCATAACCTTTTTACGGTAACTATCCAATCACTCCAAACAAAAAGGAGCAAAAATCTTCAGAGTAACTTCAGGTAGTTCAGTCACGTGAGAGTTCGAACATGAATAAAGCACTACCAAAATGCTCAAAGGTTAAGTTGGTGCCTTCAGGGTCAAGTAAAAATTAAAAAGGGAATAACAAAACAATGCTGGTCTGTTAAGTTTCACACACTGCTAATAAAAGCCATAATCAAAGTGCTGCTGACAGGGTCAAATACATGGAGACATAAAACACCTACAACCCTACAGTGGTTCCATATTTAATGAACTTGCCTTAAGTTCATTAACAACTATTTTGATCATATAAAAATGAAAAGGCATCCTCTAATGGCAATATTCTACAAACAAATTCAAAATCAAAAATCAACTTCTACCAGAGTCTCCTCTATTTGCTCATTCAAGATGGCCAAAATGTTTTCCAAAATTTAAATAAATATAGCCTTGAGGATAAAGGGGCCAAATAATTATCAGAAACATTCTGGTTCATCCACAGGATCAGCTAAGCAGCCTTGCATTACCTTAATCTGACAGGCACAGCCACACAGAAGCTTGGTACTAAGTTGAGAATCCATTTTACTAATGGGTTTTTCCAAATATTTGCTATTTGTGGAAGACCCAAGATTCCACTAGAGATTTATTAACGGTCCTCACTCTAAAGTATCACACCACCAGTGTCACATCAAAGTTCATTTGTCCTAGTCCTTTCTCCACCAACCAGTATTTTCTTCGCAAACCTCTCCTTCTACTGCTGTATTCTTACTTCCAGAAACCCAGGCTGAGATACATTCAGAAAGTTGGCTTCTGCAATATCAAATTCCACTGCTCCGTTTCCTTATCCAAGCAATCCCTGTCTTCCCTGAAGATCTGATGTTCATTTGCCCTTGCATAGTTTGTTTGAATTAGTCTGTACCTGAAATTACTGAAAACAAAGGTTTCTTTCTCTAAAGACCAATACAAAAAGTTGTGACATTAAGGAATAAAAAAGCTAAAAGCAACAATAAAGAATAATACAAAAATACATATTCAACACAAGGTGGAGTCTTTCCCAAGTTAGATGTCAGTATCTAACAATTCTCCTGCAGCATTTTGCAAAGGTTATTTTATAGATTTAACAGGCTCTCATACACCTTGCTATGACTTCTCCAGTAAGCTGGGAGACTTTGCTTCAAACCACAGCCATTCAACAGCTTCACTCATAAATTATTATAAAATTTTAACATGAGCACATTATCTTTCTTCTCCTTTATTTTCCAAGGGGCACTGGTTGGTGGAAGCCTTCACAGTAAGTCTCTATTAAGGGACAACTCTGATAACTGAACTATTCCAGTAGAAAGCAGTACTCAACTTTCAGAAAAGCTGACAACTGATACCACCAAACCCATGGAAGATACAGAAAAGCAGCTTCAAATACCTGCATTCTAAAATGCAGATTCGGTCAGGCAAAAAAATAAGCAAATTCAAAAATGATCACCAGCAAAACAAAGAACATTAGGCATCTTTTGCAAAGATACCAATAAACACCATCTCTCCATTTTCTCTGTGCTAGCCCTAAGAACAAAATTTTCCTAGAACAGATGTAAAAGAAAAAAAAAATCAAACCAACAAATACCTGGATACAATCCTGAGAAAGAACAGCCCCAAATCTCACTTGTATTTCTAAGTAATCTTTAACACAAGCAACAAAACCAACCAACGAACTACTCAGAGGCTGTTTCATTGGTAACAACAAACACTTGACTCTTCATATACCCATATTTTGTTTATCTCTTAAAGAGATTTGCTGCAGTAAGACAAACTTAATTGAGCTCAGAATGCTTGCATTATAAAGACAACCTTGGTTCTCTCTGTTTTCAAGGAAATGCTAAATTTTAAGTATTCTGGGCATTCTGAGTATATTTTGTTCATGAGTCATCCTAGATTCCAGGCATTGAGTGGCTAAATGTCTTACACTGTCTCCACCAAAGGCCCCTGCAGAATAACTTACATAAACACAGTTAAGCTCACATTTCAAGTTACTGTGAATAGCCAGTTCCCACAAGTTTTATGGTATAATTATCAAATTCTTACAAAAGGCTGCACATAACATTGACAGTTTTAGACTAGAAACTATGCAGCTTTTTTTGCTTGAGTAACCAAGTATGTTCTGCTTCTCCTACAAAAATTATGTGTTGGAGTTAATGTTCATGGAGCCTTACCAGAGTGTTAGAGATATAAAATAAAAATTCATTACAGAAAGATTGGTATTTGTGAAACTGATTTATATGACTGTCCTGGGTTTGCCATCTTCCATCAGGACAATGACACACAAGAAACTCTGTACTGTGCTGACAGGTCTGCACTGCTGGTCCAAAACAAACCCAGAAATTTAAGTGCTCAATATCTCCAACCCAAAAGTCTACTAAAGTATACACTGTGCTGTTCCCTGAGGCATTTCTGCATTTTCCAGTTAATGTTATGTTCAAACATAAACATGGAAAGAAAACTGCATCCTTTGAAAATAGGAAGTTTAAAAGTAAGAGCCAACATCAGCTGAACAATTCCACAAAGAAGCCTTTCTGGTAGTTAGGAAAACTTGCCTCAGCTTTCCAAAAGGCAGAATTGCTCTTTTTCAGGCACTAGCTACCCAGCATTACTCATCTTTCTTTTGCCTTTGCTGTCAATAAACAAACTACTAAAGAGAAATTATTCAGGTCAGCAGGACAATATTTCATAAAGCTCTTCTAACATGGAGAAGACCAAGCAATAACATGCCAAGTTTTATCATGTTGCTCTCATGAGGGAGGTTATGAATTAATGAATATTATCTCAGAATACCATCAATAGTTACTATAAATTCAAACATATCAATGGTTGTATAAAACAACATGCAGAACACCTTCAAGCTTTGTTTTCCCAAGTTCTCTGACAAAGATGACCTTGAAAACTTGCCATACTAGCACTTTCAATTAAAATAAGGCAAGATTTATAGGAAGACATAATATTTTACAAGACATCGCTGGAACAAACAGATGAGCTCTTCAATCCTCTTCCAATCTGAAACAGAAGCTCCAACCCAAGCTCAGGCCAGAAACAATTATTTTAAGCTTAGCTTGGTTAAATTGTCAATGTGCTTAATTTTTTAAGAGAAAAGGATGGTTGGTCCTATGGAGCAAAAGGGGAGGTGGAGCAAGAGAAGATAAAGTTACCTACCTACAGGTGGTAATCACTCCTCCCCCAAAAAACTTAAGACAGCTGGACTAAATTACATAGAAATCTCAAGTTCCAGTACAAAATCAGTAATTACTCAGTCAGGTATCTGATATTCAAAGGAAATCAGAATTTTCTACTCTTGTGTTCCTCCCTTAAGTTAATTCTTACAGCTCCTTTTAGAATCACCACTACCATCACTTAGAATGCAACCTGTTAAGGTACCAAATGGAAAATACAAGTACACAAATGCCAAAGATGTTATCTCTCCTAATGTATAGGCTGAGATCTAAATCACCTGCTTATTTTCACACAAACATCTTCAACATTCTCAGAAGCAAAGTGCATTAAAATTTCCAGTGTAAAAGCTCACTCAAACATGAAGTGACATCATGCTAAGTTGTTCTCATGACACACTTAAGCCCACAAATAGGAGCTGTACAGACTGAGCAATGCTTACATTGATATTTTCTAATTGCAGTAGATGCACTGTGTAATAGGATTTGACATCTTCAGACACCAGTCTCACACGGAATCCTGTTTCATTGAATGTCATAACGTCGTCTTTTTTTGTTGGCCAGTATTGTGCACACTTCACCTAATGGATTTTTTTTTTAAGAGAAAGAAAAAGGGAAAAGAAAAAAAGAAAAATCTTGTTAAATAAATATCCTAGTATCTTAAAATTTGCACATGCAAAGCCTGAGTCCACACTGTTCAATACAGAAGACTCAAGTACCTGCTCCCACTTTGAGGAATTCCTGAAGTCCACAATGTTTACAGCTAAGTTACTACAACTGTTTCAGTGGCTATTATGCATTCCAGTTTTATGTGTTTATGCTTTCTTCTATCACATGGCTAACAAGCTTTGAGATACATCTTAAGCCTTCCCCCTCCCCCCTCCAGTTCTCCACAGGGAACTGAGATCTCTGCTCAGCTATTTCAGCACTTCTTCCCTTTGTTTCTGACTTGCACATCTGCACATTTACAGAACTCATCTATCACACCTAGTTCTACCCAGGCCTGCTGAATACTGGAAGGTTCTAGTCAAACAAAAGAATGAACAAACTAATGCAAAACTATTCTTTGTCTTGTATTCCTCTTGCTCTGCACTCAAACTTTCTCTAGGAAATTTTTTGCACAAGAAAATAGGTGACTTTTTAACAGACCAGCCAATTTTTTTTCACAAATCTGCAATGAATAAAAAACATTAACCTCAAACGACATGCATTTATAACAAAAATCTGCAATGATTTTAGGCACCATAGCAGAAAAACTACATCACAACAGCAGATTTGTGTATTCTGCACATATGCCAATGTTTCTAAAGAATCAAAAATAACTAACTTAATAGATCAATTCAACAGCTCTTGGGCAGCAGTCTGCCTTCATTGTTACAGCTAACATCTCTATTTAGAAGAATCAATCTAAAGATACTTTTTCTTGCACCTTCCATTTTGTCCTGGGAACATCATGCACTGCCTCTACTCCTCATCAGTTCTATTGGTACATCCTTTCTCAGAATGCTATTTTCACCTTTCTGGATGTACGTTTGTTAGATGCTATTTTCACCAAACTGCAGGTCTTAGCTCCCACACATCACTGTCATATTAAATACACATTATACTGCACACAAGTGAGGATATTTATTAGTTCTTCTAATGCAACAATCAAACATTGCTCAACTGTATTAAAATTGTGTGGTTTATTTTACAACTTTATGCCCAATGTCACTTACCGATTCTTTTTCAACAATCCTGTTCAACATGACAACTGCTTTGGTTTGTTGTTGCCATACCATTAGCCAAAAATGACAACATGTGTTAGGTAGTGGACCCTGTGTAGTAAAAAATACAAAAATAGGCATGAGAATGTATAGGCAAAGCAGTGTTTGAGCATAGTTCACTGTGGGAAACAGGAAAGAGTCTTCCCCTTAAGTTAAAACAAATTATTAATAGAATTATAGAAATGGCAGGCAAGAAAGTAGCCACAGATCATTCCAGAACTTAAAAAGGCTGGAGGTTTTTTAAGGAAAAAAATACCAAACAAAACCAAACAACAAAACAGGAAGAACTCAGGGAATGGTTATTTTGGTTTAAGCATTGCTACTACTGTGCTGTTAAAAGAAAAGCTACTGCAGGCATGCTCAGAGGCAAGATGGCTTAAGGGGTCAAAGTATTGTTGCAACATATTTACAAACTAACTGAAGAAAAGCGCAAGAAGTATTTGAGAAGCTTCATATGCAGTAAATTACTCATACTTCAATATCCCCTTTAGCTTTTCTTATAAAATAATCTGTTAACAACTATATCACACAGATACTGTACTTCATGTAATAATGAGATACTTTTAATTCACGGAGAGATGAAACAATCCAAATATGAATTACAACTGTACAAATCCCCCTCCCTAGATTCTCAATGCCTGTAATAACCCAGTAATTGTACTGCTTACCTGTGTTAAAATATAATATCTTTGGGCTTCCTCTATGACCACTAGGCTGGCATTGATATAATCATTCTCGGTGTTCTGGAGTTTTACACGACTGTGATCATCTAAAATTCAAAGAAAATTAAGAATTAATGATGCATCCATCTCGATGAATACTCTCTAACAGGCAAGTTTAGGTTTAGGTCTAGTCTACAAGCAGCTAGAACTAAATTTTCCTGTAAGACCCAAACAGCAAACTACAAGTAAGAAAAACTAATTTCTCACATAACTTTGATAACTGTCCCATTCTCCCATTGGCATTTCATCAGAGTAATTTCAGGCAGCTATTAATAGAAGCTGCTCAGAAAACTGGAATACCTATTTTTCTTTAAAAAAACCCAAGCAAACAAATTAACACTGCCACACAAGCCTAAAGGTCCTCACAGTCATCCCTCAACAGTTACACTTCCTTAATACAACAGCACCACAACTCACACCAGACAACTGTCCTATCACACCAGATCACTCCACAGCACTATTTCCTAAGTTCATTATTTCCTAAATTCTGAGACTTTTCGTGAACTGAAGTTTCAAAGGTTGGTGTAGAATCATAAAGCTAAGCTCACACAGATAAAAAAAACCCAGGAAAATCTACTTGCAGTAATTCAAGCCAGGCTTGAATTTGATTAATTTCATTTTCCCTGTAAGCTATTGTCTAATATTATACAACACAAAAATACTAAAAGGCACATGCAAAACCAAAAATAGTCAACAAATCATCCAATTAAATGAAGCCTAATCTAACAACATGGTTTCATCTCAAAATTACACAAGCAAGAGTGATGATTCCCTTTTTTATGGCAGAGACAAGCAAAGGACTCTGTTTAAAATTCTACTATTAAAATAAGAAAGATTATCATACTGTCAAACTAAAAAATTGCATAATAAAAAATCATTGTGGCTGTTTCTAGAACCTTTTAGTATGTGATTTAAGAACCTCTAGGAGGTTTATGAACTTCTAGAAGATATTTAGGTAATCAGACTTGCTGGCAGTAAGTAATCCTCCAGCCATTTATCAGTCACTGTATGAAATAAACAGTAATTTCAATTTAAAATTTGTACACAACTACAGGCCAGAAATCAAGATTCAACTGACTGTAAACCTCCTGAAGCTCAACATCTAGCAGAATAAGAAGAGTAAATAAAAAATAGCAACTAAAATTACTTTAAGAAACTTCAACATATCTCAGGAAGAGATGGAATAGATTCCATAAGGAAACTGACAGCAAAGTGAATTATGATGCAATACCAGTTTTTAAAACTGAATTCACCTAGTCTGACCCACAAAACTCAAGTAGGGCCCAGACTGCTGTTAAAATGCCAGCACACCCATCCTTGCACTCAAAGGCTCACACTTCCTTTAGACAAACACTTTGAGAAACACACAAAGACGTTAGCAACGACCAAGAATTAAATTCAGCACAACTGCAACAGATGAACTCACAGGCAGCCTGTGCAGCACCAGGCTTATATAAACCTGGATAGGCAAAAAGCTGATGGCAATCAAAAACCAGTTAAAGAATTAGATAGACTCTTGTTCTACAGACTGCCTGTATGATTTAATATGAATACTTTCCATGTGTTTGGAAACCTGGGAAAAGTACATTTACTAGGTTTTGATCCACCTTTACATTCTCCCTCTGCTATTGGCAACCACCAAAGATCATCTTGTTGGATTTGAGTAAAGAAGTCAACAGTAAAGTAGAACTGGTTTGCTGCTGCTGAAGCACTCAAATTTGGGGTTGTTGCCTCACCTCCCTTAGCTCGTAGCTTTTATATGGAGTCACATACGAACGTGCAGAGAACAGAAAAATGCTGAAAAATTATTTTTTATATAAAAGCTTGAGAAATATACTGGGTTAGTCTGTTTTCATTAGCATTCCAGCTGTAAGGCAAGACCATCTTAACTTTCAGGAGTCTTAAAAGAATTATGATACCCCTGTATGAAGAAAAAAAAATATTATCAAAGCCAAGACACAGCAAAATTAAGACGCATGTGCATTTTAAAGTAAAATATATCTCTCTGTATTATTTTGCCAGGATAGGAAAGCATTACTTTTTCCTTTCATGTATCACTTTATCTGAAATGTTTCTACTGGAAAGAAACCAAGACCTCTGTAAATATTACATGTCATTTGCCAACAGGAAAAACTTAAGATCTTGTTATAGTAAATCACACATACCGGTACCAGTGTTCTCGGAAAGGTGACGCAAGCAAGCACAGTTAACAGTTTAATCACCCGGCGGCAGCTGCTGCACTGCTGCCAGGGACAAATAACTGCAGCCCCCAAGGAGGCTTCCTACTGTAATCCTTACATTCTCAGATTCATTTTTTCCCTTCTTACACATTTTGCTTTGTAAACATAACAAATAAAGTTCTGCAAGTTGTTTTTTTTTTAAGTCCCTTTAATAAGAAATTCTATGCACAGCCAGCCTCTCTCTCCCCCCCCAACTAAAACAGAAGAGATCCTGCAAGTACTCTGGCAGACAGTCCAAAGGACAAAAAATAAAAAAATAAAAAATAAAAAAAAAACACTAGAATATATTGATTTCTCTTCTTTCAAGGGATGAGGTTCTTAAAGGACACAATGACCTAGAAACCTCATTCAAACCCTGGCTTGCTCTTCTGAATTAACTGAAGCAAGCCAGCTTTTGACAGTGAGTTAGCTGTAATGTATTTCCCGTATGTATATAATTTCCAGTTACCAAGTACTTAGATTTATATGAATGATAAACCTATCTTTAAGGTAAGATTTAGCTTATGTGTTGCCATGCCCACAGCAGCTAAAACACAGTACTGCTTTTCTGAAGTGCTAATTCCCCTATTTTGACAAACTACACAGCCTGAAAAGGAAGTGGAAACCTTAAAAATTATTCTCATTCTGGCTCCTGCACTGAGAAAAAACACTCCCAGAATGACCCTATCTGAGTAAGCAAATTCTGATTACCCATTTCCAGTGGAACTCCATCCCACTGATAATACTTCCCAAAACGTCACCATGTTCATCCATCTGCTCACCTCTTGCTTAACAGAAAATGACAAATTCAGTTAAAATCAAGATAAAAAATGTCTGGCATTTTACATCACACAGTTCTTGCAGTTGGTTAATGAAAGGCTTTCATTATAAAACAAGTGTGTTTCTAGAACACTGTATAGCTTCAAAATTATTTTTTATCCAAGAGACATCTCTGGTCCCCCAAATATAGAGCTATTAACAATAGAGGAAGGAGAAATGCTACTTAGTGGATTAAAGAAAGTCATAAATAAAACATGCAGCCGCAAGCCATCCCAGTGACCCTGCCTAACCTTTCCCGCCTACCAACAAATCCCTTCCATTTCACTAATCTAAATCTAGCCTATCTGAGCTGCTAAATTATTAAAATTGCAATACTCTGTCACTAGACTTACAGTCTCAAGTTTCAGAGGCAGCCTAAGGCAAAGGAAAGGCAAAATGACTTTTCCTCACCACCCTGTGACTGGTTGTACACAATGAATGCCATCACTCATGGCCTAGCTCACCACTGAAATGTATTCACACCAAAATATACATGTCACTACTGCATAGCATCCGTACAATTACAAGCAGGATTATGGGAAAAAATCTTAGGGCACAATAAAGTTTACATCAGCATGTGCTATAAAATTCCCCTCTTCCCCAAGCCCAAAGGAAGAAGTATCTCCAAACTCAACAGCAAGTTGAGTTTATTTTACAATGTTACACGTGGTAAGATGTTTTAGAGAATCACTAGATAACATCATAAAAATCACTAATGTCAGCTTCTAATGTGGGCAAGAAATGTAGCAGGCTGATTCTGGGCTGAACATCTCCCTGTTCTCAGCACATGCACTGGAAGCACAGGACAGAAAGGGAACAAACATTCCTGCAATGATAATTAATCAGCGCCATGTGTAAAAACCATTCAAATCAACTCCAACTCTGTTCCCTGTAAAGCACAATTGTCTTCATGTTCCTCTCCTGTACTCTATAAGCCTATGGTTGAAAGATCTGACACAAAATCTACTCAAGGCCACAGGAAGAAAACATGAGAGATCACTACCTTGCAAGATCTTCTAAAAGCAACATGATCTATCACAGCAAAAATGCTCAGATGACCCAAGTTCTTGAGCAACACACCATATTACAAAGGAAGGCTAAAGAGAAAATTGTGTAAACCCTCATCTACCCTCCAAAAGCAAAAGGAAAAAAAAATCCTTCCAATTTTGCTGAGGGGATTTCCTTCTTGCCTGTAAATCTGGGACCTCAGTTCTAAAGGTCTTTACAGTCAATCTGAGACACTACACTCCACTAATAAGAACTAAGGTTAAGATTTAGAAAGAAAGTTAATTACAGAAATCTTTGGAGTTTCATTAAAATTATTAATAAAGAATAACAACACCACAAGTTACTTTCCTCTGTTAACAACGTTTTCTGAGAAATGGTTTCATCTGTCCGGAAATGACTGGCTGTCAAACCAAACCTATTTCAGATTAACTTCCTGTTTCAGTACTATGAAGCCAAAATACTCCTCTGCCTATTCTAGACTAATACCAAACTATTAGACTGCTATTTTTTTTTTCATCTAGGCAGTAATTCTTGAGGGCTTTTACCAAACCAAACTTACACATGCTACAGATCTTTAGCCAATGAAAACGGACACTAACAAAAATACTTATGAAACAGGAAACACTGTGAAATTCAACCATAATGGGCAGAGATGCTTAACCTTTCCCAGCAAACAAATCAACTTTTATCTACAAAAGTATGGAACAGACACAACTTTGTTTCAGTGTACTTGTCCCAGGTATCACAGTTGAAATGGGGCAAACCAACCCAAAATATTTTTTCCTGGACTCGTCATTGACATATTTCCCGTAAAACTGAACAACCTTTGCACTTCCTCTTGCAGACACACCACCTCAGACTGTAGACAGGCCTGGCAGCTACCATGGTTAACAAACCATTTTCTCATTGCTTTTGGAGAAATAAAACTCTTTCTTAAAAGTACATCTTCCAGTATGATTAAGTAGCTAGATCTTAAAAGTCCAACAGCTGGTTCTGAAGGCATTTGACTACTTGAGAATATCAGTACCATCCGTTTTTCATCTAAACACTGTTAAAAAGCAGCGAAATTTGCAAAGTGAAGGACTGAAATGTCAAGATTGTGTGAGACGGAGTTGTCTCACATTTCTGCAATACCAAGTCCTTGCATGCATGCAACACAATTAGATGTGTTCACCACAGTGACCAAACTATGCAGCTTTTATCCCAGCTGCTTTGAAATTTAGGCACTGCTACCTTGAAATCTTATTTATCATATACTGCCCTTCCAGGCCTCTTTCTGCTCCTGACTCTCATTGTTCTTACTGAAGCAACTGAGTCATATTTAAAAATACAGAAGTAAAATTCAGGAAGAATTAGCTAGTTCAAATAGTGTTTTGTTCTGTTCTCCTGATACAACTTTGTTCCTAGTGCCCAGTTCTGCAAGCTATCTAGGTGGACCAATTCAAACCATCCTTCTTTTATAAATGCTAGAAACTGACTCATTCTCCATAAAATTCATGATCTTATTCAGTTCATTCATCATGCAATAATCTATGTCAGAGTGTAACAGAAAAGCTCTAGCCTTTTCCTAAGCCAAACCACTACTTCAATTTTAGATTTTATCTGTCTCTCTGCTTTTGCACTGGCTCCAGGAATTAATGCAATCATTCATATTTTTTTCTACTGGCTAAACATGCATTTCAGAAGCAGGTTTTGCCATGACTAAAGCAAAGGCGTTTGATGCTCCCCACTACTGTAAAAGGCATGCCATGATTAAGGAAAATATTGAGCTCCACATAGCTGCAGGAGATGAATACAAGTCACATCCATAAGGTATTACTGGAGGCATTATTGGATACTACTTAAATAATATCATGCATTTTTACTTCTTTTAGAAACACTATTTTTAAAAAGAAAAAAGCACAAACAGTTTGAAAGTAAATCTTCGCTCTCTTTACATGAATTACATCCATGTAGGGGAGAAACAGTAGATAAATGCACAGACACAGCATCTGACATGGAAATTGTATAGGATATTAGACCCAGGACTAGAACCTAGGACTTCTGGACTCAAATCTTACTTCCTGCCTTCTAATCTTACAACCCCCATTGCAACTTAGGCATGAAACAGAAATTTAATGAAATATCTCTTTCAGAGATGGTAAGATGCTAATGCTGCGCTGCAACAGGACAGCAAAGCCGGGACACCCAAGTGCCTCTGCACAGACCAACTCGTGTGCACCAGAGGCCTGGCTCCATTTCTGAGCCTGGTGACAGTCAGTAAGCCTTGGCTCATCTGGGGGATCTTCCTCAGCACGGGACACTCCTCCAATGGGATGCCGTGCAGACACAGCCAGGAGGCCATGCACTGAATTCTGAAGCTGAGTTCCGTCAGGATGTGTGGAAAATGGATTTATAGAAAATTTCAGGGAGGAGGGGGTCAGCACCACGCCAGACTGGACCCATTTGGTACAAATTCACTGTGCCAGGGGAGCATCCTGGCAGCAGCCTAAGGAGCAGCGCTGCATCTCACCAGTGTGACTCAATCCAGGACCCTTTCTGTGCCATTTTGAGAAGTGCTGTGCACACGCTGTCACCATAACTTTCAACTGGAAACAAGGAGCTCAGCACTTCTCCAAATCTTAGAATAGGTATTCAGATCAGGCTCTCAAGCAAAAAGCCCCAATATACCAGCAACCCTCCAAAAACTCTAGATTCAGTAATAAAGTGGTTTTTAGGACCCTTCAGTATTCTGGGAAACTTCACAAGGAACACATAAACATGTTATCTGTCCCAACTTTAATATACTACAAAAAAATTAAAGCTGTATAATTTTTTCCACTATCTGTAGCTCACATACTTTTTTTGCAATAATTTTGGCTTACAATTTCTGAAGTAAAATGCTGATGAAAAGAAGCCCACAGCATCTCCGTAGCAAAGAAGCTGGTCTAGAAAAATTTTTTTTCGTGTGAGACATAAGATCCTTATGTCAAAAAGACCATTTTATGGCAGTTAGTAGAAGCACAAGGCACTCCACACCTTATTTACTACACGGGCAAAACCAACAAAACTTCAAGCATTCTTGAAAGCAACAGTAGAAATTGAGTGGCATTTATCCACACCACCTTAAAAATGCATAGAATCACTCAGTCCAAAAAGAAAACATTTCTTTTAGTCAAGGTGTACTAACTTAACCTCTATACTCATTTTTACAACAGATAAAGCACTATTAAACAAATAATTTCCCTATGAGAAAAATACCTCTAAAACATTACTCTGCAGCTCACAAAAATTTACCTATACACTAATACCTGTGATTTGCAACCATCTCTCATTCACCATTCAGCACAATGAGTTTAACATGCACACTCTTCTCCGTCCTGTTATACACATTTGTATTTGTGTTACCAAAAATCCCACATTTATCACAAGACACATGCCTACAGAAATAAACAAAATGCAAAATTTACAATGACCATGATTTATCACCTCCAGTGTCAACAGGGTAAGAGAAGGCCTAGTGAAATGACTGCAGTAAAGGTACTCACATGGACTAACATCTCTGTATCTGTTTCGATTTCTGTTTTCTGGATATTTTGCAACTCTGTGAGGGTAGTCACTGGATTTGTGTCGGATTTCCTTAAAAAGACAAAATAAATAATTTACTTATAGCCAGCAACATGATTAAGATTAACATTCTACACATACTATTAATTAAGCAACATTAGTAATAACTAACATTTTTTAAACCAAGTTTTTCTGCCCCTAGCGTCATTTTCACCCAGAAGATGCATTTCATTCATGGCCAAACTGCTACTATTTACATCTTCCTACATTTGGCTAAAACTACCAAATGTAAGCACCATCTGACAAGCAACTGATGCATCAGGATCAAAAGGCAAGAAAAAAAACCCTAATCCCAAAAACTTATTAAGCTCACAGTTTACCTCAGAGCTGCACATTTCCTCCCAAAGCAGTAAGGGACTCAGATGCAACAGCAGTGTTCTGCTGGCTCCTTTAAAGCGACCGGCAGCATAAACCCCCACAAACATAAGTGAACCAGTTAATGATTTTATGGCTGCTATTAAGGGCCATAGGATTATTCTTGGTGGTTTGACGGCTCATCCCATACAGCTGTAGTTAAATGTGAACCAATATGGAGAATTCTGGAGTGCAAAATATCAATGTGAATCAAAGCCTGTTCTCCCCACGCATTAACACAAACCTTTTAATGATCTTTGAGATACTCAGACTCACACACTATTTTAAGGACCCTACTGTTCACACGTTCTGAATGTTCTGCTTTATTGATTTCTTCCCTGAGTGCACCTTTTCTACAATCTCACGCAGGCATACAGAATTACCTTATGTAGAAAACTGAAAATGGCCTTCCAAGTACCCTGCTCTGTATTTATATCGCTGTACTGATGCCATCTCAGCAGAAATGTTGCTTAGTACAGAATTAACAATATTTTACTTTGAATTCTCCTTCTGTTTTTAGATTATGTTGCCACATTTGATCATTATGTCCCAAAGGGCATTTAAATTTATTACAACTGAGCATTATTTGGTCTTCTCAATGTTCCCACTATCTCTGTCTTCAAACTTCCTAAATGGTCTAGTCTACTCCCAGACAATGAACACAGCCAGAAAGGGCATCAGCAGAAATAGAACGTACAAAAGAAAGCTCTAATTTTTAGCACTGCTTGCATGACCTTTCTGTAAAATGTACTGCCAATCTGCAAAGAACATAAATCACAATGTGGAGCAGCAACACTCCACATATTTGTATAAAAACCTCTTGATCTATTAGGTTTTCCATTTTGACACAGCACACTGGAACGTCTCTTGTTTACACGGCTGACAAGCTTAGGGAACTTGCTCATGGAACGAATGGATCTGGCAGGCATGCACACCCGAGTTTCCATGAAAAGTAAATTTTGTATTACTCAGTAACAGGATGCAACATATTTTGTTTCTTAAAGCACCTGCACCGTCAGTGCACAGGAACAGACCCATGCTTTGGTAAAGAAGTATTGAAATAGCTAAAAATACTTCTAGCTATTTTGTGATGGTGTGGGAGGGTAGGCTTGCTAAAAAGAATTAAATTTAAAGAAATTTAATTACTAATTCAGAAATCAATTTTCGCACATAATATCCAGCTATCACACAGAATCACAGCATATCCTGACCTGGAAGACCATCAAGTCCAGCTCCTGACTCTGCACAGAATAACCCAAAGAACCACACTATGTGCCTGAAAGCATTGTCCAAACCCTTCCTGAACCCTGGCAGGCTTGGTGCTAGATCCTACTTATTTGTAATACAAATATATCCAAAACTGCAACATCTGAAATACTGCAGTAGAGATGCTGTATTTAAGTCACATATAAATCACATAAATTACTGATTCAACAGAGAAAAAGCATAATTTGAAGACAGTAAAGAAAACTTCGGGGGTTCGGTTCTCTTTCCTAATTTGTGAAGAAGTGCTATAAAATACTGCGAGCTTAAATAACTGCTCTAGCTGATACATAATGCCTGTTTTATGGAACTGACTGTTCGCGGAAGTTCTTAATCTCGTTAAAAATAAAACTGCAAATACTGCATTTTATTTACAGCCACTCGCGCAGAGCCCCCGCAGCAGCCGCCGAGCTGGCCAAGGCAGCGGGAACGGGGGCTGAGGAGGGAGCACGGGTGCCTGAGGAGCCGCACGAACCAGCGGAGCGATGGGGGGGAGCATCCAAGCCTCGGCAGAATCCGCCCTATCGGGCACAGCTTCCCACAGCGCGCACAAGCCGCGGCAGCCCCGGGGCGGCAGTCGCGGCTCGGAGCGGTCCCGGCTCCGTTCAGCCCCGGGGGCAGCGCGGACCCGGAGCCGCCTCCGAGCCCGCGCACGCGCCTCGGCCCCGCGCCTGCGCGCCACCGAACCCGCCCCGAGTGCGCATGCGTAGCGCTTGCCCACGGCTCCGCTGCTCGCACCTGAGGGCGAGAGTCGTGTTGGCCCAGCGACTTCCGCTCTCCCCGCTGCTGAGGCGGCGGTGGAGCCGCACGCCAGGCACGGGCGTTGCCGGCCCGCGGGTCTTCCTCCCCCCGCCGTTCCTCCCTCCCTGCGGCTCTCCGGCTAGAGCCGACCACGCCGCTCGGCTCACCAGATAACGCGCCTGCCAGTCGTTCGTGGCGTCGATCTCCTGGAACTCCTGCTCGATGGCGGCGGACATGATGGCGGCGGCCGCCAGGGCGCGCGAGCCTGTCCGCAGGAGGCCGAGCGGCGAGCCCGCAACCGCTCGCACGCAGCCCCCCGCCTCACGGCAGCGGCGGGCGCGCACATACGCTCGCGACCGGGTGTCCCGCAGCCGGCGCCGAGCGCATGCGCGGCCCTCGCCCCGCCCACCGAGGGCCGCGGAGATCACGCCTCCCCGGGAGCAGGAGGCGGGAAGCACCTGGGGTGACGTCACTGTCCCGGCGGGGGGCGGGGCCGCGCCCAGGTGTCGCGGGGGCTCGGCAGGGCTGGGGGCTTCGGTCGGCAAACGGGCACCGAGCGCTTGTTGTCACAAAAATCACCGACTCGGTTCGGCTGGAAAAGATATCCGAGATCATCGAGTCCAACCTGTGGGCGAACATCACCGCATCAACTAGACTATGACACTAAGTGCCACAGCCTTCTTTAAACACCTCCAGACACGGTGACTCCATCGCCTCTCTGGGTAGTCCGTCCCAGGATTTAATCGCCCTTTCTGTAAAGAATTTCTTCCTAATGTCCAACCTGAACCTCCACTGGCGCAGCCTGAGGACGTCCTCTCATCCTGTCACTGATTGCCCGGGAGAGGAGACCGACCCCCACCTGGCCAAAACCTCCTTTCAGGCACTTGTAGAGAGCGATAAGGTCACCCCCGAGCCGCCTCTTCTTCAGGCTAAACACCCTCAGCTTCTTCAGCTGCCCCTCACAGGACATGGGCTCCAGACCCTTCCCCAGCTTCATTGCC
Organism: Ammospiza nelsoni; assembly: GCF_027579445.1. Taxonomy (NCBI): domain Eukaryota; kingdom Metazoa; phylum Chordata; class Aves; order Passeriformes; family Passerellidae; genus Ammospiza; species Ammospiza nelsoni. The sequence continues at coordinate 100,946,065 of NC_080633.1, read as the reverse complement.
CTGCTCTGGGCACGCTCCAGCATCTCAATGTCCTTCTAAACCGAGGGCCCCAGAACTGACCTCAGTATTCGAGGTGCAGCCTCACCAAAGTGCGTGCAGGCGGACAATCACTGCCCTGATCTTGCTGGCCACACTATTGCTGATAAAAGCCAGGATGCCATTGGCCTTCTTGGCCACCTTCACACTCTGCTGGCTCTCGTTCAGCTGCTGTTGTCCACTGGTCCTTTCCCACTGGTACTTTTCCCCTTTTCCACTTTGCAGGCACTCTGCCCTCAGCCTGTAGTGCTGCATGGCTGTGCCGATGTCACTGAGCGGACGCGGGCCACGAACGAAGGTGCATGAGCTCTTCCAGGCGCCGGCGAGTCCCCAGCCCGGCTCAGCGCCCACCCCCGGCCATGAGGCCCGCCGGCAGCCTCTGGTTCCGAAAAGCAGAAGTGCGGAGACACGGACATGTCGGACAGACAAATCTCGGCGGGGCTCGCCGTGCCGAAAGCAGAAACGCCGTGTCCCGCAGCAATTGCCTCACTGGGACAGAAAGTCCCTCAGAGGGCGGCTCCGGCAGACGCTGTGCACAGCCAAGGGTCGGGCCGGGCCGGAGAGGCCTGCGCTGCCGGGGTACACCAGCCTGGGGCCCCGGGCAGGCGGGGCCCAGCACAGATCGTGGGTCAGCGCAGAGCGCTGGGTAACGCCCAGCGCCTTAAAAATGTGTGAATTATTGCCACAAAGGGGAACTACGAACCATCAGTGTGTGTAGGTATCTGAAGGGAGGGTGCCAAGAGCCAGGCTCTTCTCGACAGTGGACAAGAGGCCACGGCAGAAACTGATGCACAGCAAGTTGCACCTGGATACGGGGAGAAATTTCTTTATTGTGCGAGTGCCCGCGCACTGGAACAGATTGCCCAGAGAGGCTGTGGAGTTTCCCTCACTGGAGACATTCAAGAACCGTTCGGACGTAATTCTGGGCAATGTATTCTAGGATGACCCCGCTGGAGCAGGGAGGCTGATCCAGCAGGGAGGCTGGATCAGACGATCTGTCCCAATCTCCCACATTTTGTAAGAGGTGACAGCGCCTCCCGCACCCCGGTGACAGTCCTGCCCTCGGCCCCGCCGCCGCCGCCTCTCCCGCGGGCTCCTGTCCTGAACCTTAACGCCTGGCACACCCTTTCCCTGCCGCAGGCTCTCCCCCACCCCAAACTCGGCTCCTCACGGGCTGGGAGGTTTCTCTGGAAATGTTTGTATCTGCCCTCTCCCATGCCCGAGGCGCCTCTGCCCTGCAGTGCGCCCCAGGCCCTCCCCTCGGCTCCCTGCTCGGCCACCACCGCCCCGGGCCCCTCGGAGTGCCCGACACCAGGCACGTACACACCGGCAGGGGCTGGGCGTGCCAACTGTGCTGTGACTGACTGCGGAAGGGATGGCATGGATCTGGACAAGCTCGAGAAGCGGACCCATGGGAACCTCACGAGGTTTAAGAAGACTCAGTGGTCAGGTCAAACCCCAGTATCAATATAGACTGCGGTCTAAATAGATAGAGAGCAGCCCTGCCGAGAAGCACTTGGAGGTGCTGGTGGGTGAGAGGCAGGGCATGGACCAGCAGTGTGAGCTTGCAGCCCAGAAAGCCAACCTCATCCTGGGATTCTGCCCTTCTGCTCTGCTCTTGTCAGCCCCCACTTGGAGAGCTGCATGCAGCTTTGGAGTCCCCAGCACAGGAAGGACATGAACCTGTTGGAGCAAGTCCAGAGAAGGGCCAACAAGTTGATCAGATGAATGCAGTCCCTCTTTTATGAAGAAAGGCTGAAAGAATTGTTCAGCTTGAAAAAGAGAAGGCTCAGGGGTGATCTATTCATGGCCTTCCAGTATCTGAAAGAAGCCTACAAGAAAACATGGATAGACACTTTTTAGAAGGGCATGTAGTGATAGGACATGTGTGAATGGCCTTAAATTGAGAGTAGGTTTAAATTAGGTATTAGGCGGAAGTTCTTTGCTCAGATGGAGGTGAGACACTGGAACAGGTTGTGCAGAGAAGTTGTGGATGCTCCATCCCTGGAAGTGTTCACAGCCAGGTTGGATGGAGCTTTGAGCAACCTGCTCTAGTGGAATGCAAAGGGGTTGGAACTAGAGGATCTTAAAGATCCCTTCCAGACCATATGATTCTGTGATCTACAGTGTCACTTTGCTGAGTGTGGCTGTGCCATCACTGTGGTTCCTTGTGTGCTATCGCCACAGCCCCTGCCTCCTGTGAGCCTCTCCTGATGTTTAAGAAGCACAACAATAACAAGCTTTTTTTTTTTTAAACAGACTTTTGATTTTGAATACCTGTCACTGAATACTGCTGCATTTCCTTTCTGCCACACTATGCTCCAAGTCCACTGGCTCACGTGCTCTCCCAAGTCCTGGAAGAAAAGCTGGAGTCCTGGACACCATGGGACTGTGTGATGCCTTTGAAGTACAGCAGATGGGACAGCATGGATCAGTAAGTTCCTAACAAGTTTTTCCAAGAAACTCAAGGAAATGTTGCACAAGATTTTCTTGAACTATGTGTTAAGCTTTGAAATCAATATAGAGAATGGCTTTCTTGGATTTTTCTGCCTGCACGACTGAGGCATGGGTCATGTCTGTAGTTCTGCAGGTGCTCTCTAGTTAATTAGTGTTCTGTGTATGATCAGTTATGAAACAAGCAAATAAGAAAACTTTTGTGAATTATGTTTGTGATTTAAGAGTACAGAAAACAGTCCAAGTGCCCATCCTCAAGGTAATGATTGATTTTCATTTGAAATAGATTTTTTAAAATTCAATGAATAAAATTGTTCTTTACATCAGAAAACTTATGTTGCACAAGCTGGGTGCAAGAAAGAAAATAGGTACATGGAAGCTGTCTGCAAAATAATGTATTTTAATAAAGAAATTAAAATAGAAATCTTATTCACTGATTTTAGTCTTTGGTAGGCTTTTCCCTGTATATAAGCTTGCTGATTCGTCTGGATTTATAGCATTTATGACATGATGTGCTTTTCATTGTGCTTGTGATATTTGGAGATGTAGTTAATACTGGGACAGCAATGTAATTGTGTGGTTAGGAAAGGGAGTTTTATGGTAGCAGCTCCATCTAGAATCTCTAGTGCAGATCAGTGCCCAGTGACATATCATGGAAAGCTAAAAATGTTTATTAGTTGGGTTTTTGCAGCTGGCTTAGAAAAGCAATAACTTGTAAACCAGGGTTTTCTGAAGAAACTGCTATTCTCCATATTTGGGTTGCTTTATTTTTACTGCAAATATGCTGAAAATGCAGCACCAGTTCTCTGGCTTTTAGTATCCGAGCCCAGGATAGGCCCAAGATTACATTTCTAATGGTCTGTGAAGGAGAACTGTATATACAACATAAACCAAGTACACTCATTAGAAAACTTATTCTGCCAATAGTAACCTCCCACTCTGTATTAGCTGAGCAGCCAAGCCCAGATGAACTACTACATGAAGTCTTATGCCCTTGAGACCATGTGAGACATGCAAAGAGGGACAACACAGTTGCTGGAAAGTCTAGTATGTTGTAGTGTTTTCTGTCTTAGTATAAACACAAGCAAGCAATGTTTTTTAATTAAAATCTCTGATAATTTGAGAAGCCCATTGCTGTACTGACAAAGCAGTCACACCAAAGTAATTGGTATCTGCAGCAGTTTTGATTTCAAAATTGACTTTAGTGCCCATGAAGACCAATTGAGTTAATTTTAAATGTTTTTGTCCAGTGACCTTGGCTGAACAATTATTTTAGTACCAGTCTGGAACAGACTAAGTGTTTGTTCCTCTGTGTGTACTTTTTTGGGTCATTCACTGGAACTACTTAAGCACCATTTATTGGAAATTATCTGGTTTGTGTTGCTTTTCTGAGAACCATTTTAGATATTGGTAGATGAAGAACAAATTCTTCCCTGAGGTAGTTTTATTCACAAATACACTCCACATCAATTTTAATTGTTAAGGAAGAGAGCTGTAATGTGCTTGAGTTTGCCACAATGTGAAAGGAGGAGAACATATAATTCCTGATTTAAGTCTTATAGCCCAAGGCCTAAAGGAGAAGAGGATCCTCCTTCCCTGATGAACTGGATAGGACTTGAAACCCAGAAGGGCTGGCCACTCTTCTGGCATCTGGTAGGGAGTAGGAGAAGCTGAATGAAGAGGTCCAGTGGTCAGGATAAAACAGATTTCATTTTTTGTGTGCATTTACAGTGCACTCCTATTTCAGACTTTTGAAAGCTGTATTCCTTGCTCAAGTGAACATTAAAATTTTCATAACTGAAAGTGGGTGTTGGTGCAAATACTTTTTCTCAGCTATATTATTGCTTTCCTTCCCCTGCCCAAAATTGTATTCTAGCATACAACAAGAAGGGGGGGGAAAAAAGAAAGAAAACACCCAGACCCCCATAGCAAACCCTTCAAAATGTATGTAGCAAAATGCAAATCATTGAAGCAGAAACAGAAGCAGAAGTGCAAGGGCCTCTAACAGATTTGCTTTCAGCTGAGGAGGTCTTTCACATCAGTCAGAAATCCACAACAGTGGGATCCTAGTGTCCAGTGTCTGATAAAAACCAGCTCTGTAGTAAAGGTGATGGGATTATGGAAGAGGAGGACAATACAGCTGTGCCCAGACTATACAATTGCCCAAACTGTTGTCTGGAGTTCTATGTAGAAGAAATTCATAGCCAACGAAGAAAGGAAATATTAAGAACTATTAAGGAAGTCTGTTTCAAGTCTGGAGATTTGTGCCAGTCTGTATGGCACTGGAGTCCTGTGGTGAAGCTGGATAATTGTGGAGGATGAAAAGAAAAGGGTAACTGGCAGAAGTGCTGTCACGAGTGAATGGACACACCAGCTGGCAGAAAAGGCAGCCAGCCAGGATGTCTGAGGAATAGAACAGCTTTAGGCTCTGCTGTGGCTTTGTGAAACAGCTCTTCCAGCAACCTAAGCTGGGCTGTGCAGTCAGCCACAAAGCCTAATGCCTATGAGTCAATGCAGGGGGTGCTGGGTACAGCTACGGGAAGAAGGAAAGAGGCAGTTGCCAAGAGAAAGATGACTCCAAGTTATTATTTTTCTTGCTTGTAGAGATAACCTTGCTTGCTGGGGATGATTTGTGTACGTTACTTGACTTTCTATCTCTCTTTCCTTTTCACCCCTAGCTACAGAGACATTTATTGAAATCATAATTTGCAAGTGAGAAACTCTTAATTCAGTGAGTGTGGTTTGGTGTCATTCCACAGTCCTTGTCAGAAGGTCAATTTTTGCTAGAAATGGCATCTTTAGTAACTGCCTGTAGCTGACATAGTTTTCATTTTGAAAGTTTGTTTGAAGATCAGGGGTTTATTAGACTTTAAAATTGCCTCACAGACTGAATAGGGCTGTTCCTTGCTTAGACCATTTCTAATCTCACAGATATTATTTCGAAGCATTACTTTGTATGATGGCATAATGGTTAATGAGCAGTTCTGGAAACAGTTCTGGAGTAGTTCTTTATGCTGGCCGGGGAGTCTCTCTCAAGTTCTCTTACAATTGTGAAGTCATAGTATCATGATCTTGTCACCTGTTTCTAGCACAGATTCTGTACTTTAGTGGTTTCCATGCTTGATTATATGTATCTTCATCTATATTCAAGCTTATCTTCCACATTACAAAATTAAGGTAATTTTCTGAATTACAGCAGGAAAGATTGTGATGTACCAGACCACTGTTGTTTGCTAGGAGAAGTTCTGGTAAGAAAATACTGTTTTAGCAGAAGACAGAAGACTTTCTCCTGAGGAGTAACAGTAAATGTTTCTATTATAAACTTGTGCTCTCAGTTTTATGTTCCGGTTTTCCTTTGGGTTTCCCAGCATCAGAACAAAGCAATTGTGACTATTTTCACAGGTCTAACAATCTCTGAATTGTTTTTGCTTTTTTTTTGCTTTTTTTTTTGGCCCCAATTGTTCAAGATAAGAGTCTTCAGATTGTAATCCATGTTTGTAATTTATGCTCCTGCATTAAACAATCTGATGGGCCAATAACAGGAAAGGATTCTCTTGCACTACTTGCTGTAATAGGGATTTAAAATATCTTATTGTTACCAACTTCATAGATACTAAAATTTACCATGCAGTGGTGAGCCTTTAGCATTTATTACAATAATTACTTCTGTCTTTCCTGTGATAGCAGAGGTAGGTCTGTACAGGATTTGTGATATCTTTGCCTGTTTTTAAGTTGACGTTAATATATCGAATTTCATACAATTTCCCGTAGAAGCTTGTCCTCTTGAGATAATGAGCAGCCCTGTAGGAGCCACATTCTCTGAGTCACTGTTTTGATGGCAGAGTTCCATGAGTGTGTGGCTCGTTTCTCCTGCTGAGATGTCCTTCGGTATGTTATAGAGAACAAGGTGTTCACACTTGTGTCACTGTGGAAACTTGGGCACTGGATCTTGTGAGGGCCATGGAACACTACAGCAAAATTCACATTGCTGCACTTACTTGGCAAGGCAGGACTGCAATAATCAATACACCTCTCTTTTTACCTCCAAAGTAAATCAAAAAGCAAGGAGGAAAATAGATTTTGCCTGTAGGTGGCAAAGAGCCATGAAAAAATTGTTAATTTTTCAGGCAGTTATGATTTCCTAACAAAAACAAATTAGCGGTCCATGTAAAATTTGATAATGTCTCTTATAAAAATGTCTTCGAAATTAATCTGCTAAAGTAAGGAGTCTTAAAAGCTGTTTTGCATAACCAGTATAATAGAGCTTTTGAATGTATGCTATGTTTCCTTTGGTCCAGACATTTCAAACCTCTAATTCATACCCTTGTGGCATACAAATGGGCTATAACTGCTAAGCCAATTTGTTTGTTTTCTCAAAGAAAAGAAAAACTGAATGTAATGTACTCAAAGAAGGATCCATAACACACGTTTTCCAATTGGAATGCTGTCAAGGTCTTTAACATCTTATTTTAGCCAGTGGAACAGTTCCAGCAGTTCAAGTCATGACATGACCACTTACTGGAATTAACAACCCAGGGAGAAAAGTGCCCTTGTACAGAACGTGTCCAGTATCAGAATGGGTATATTAAACTCTCTGGATCTTTTACATGTTATGCATTTAATTTTTTTTCTCCTGCTCTCTCACTGCATACAAAGAGACATCACTAAAAGACACTGTTTACCTTTTAAAAACCATATGATACCCCTCCTCAAGCAGACCTCTGCAAGTTCTTTAGTGGCAGACTTTCTAACACAGATTTGCAGTAAGAAAAAATGTTACAAGGAAATAAAGAAACAAAGTATGTTATTAAGATTGCATTCGTCAAGAAATATCCCACACGGTCACTTCAACATCTCAGGTAGCTTCTAGCTCTCATTCTCTTACACTGATTTTGGAAGCTCTGTTCACTTGAAATTCATTTTCATTGTCCAAGATGGCTGCTTTCTTCATACCAGCCCCCTCTGAAGCACTGAGCAGGAATGGTGAGGTGCAGAGTAAAAACAAAGATGTTTGGGTTTTTAAAATTTGTTTTCTGCTCATCAAAGACCACCTCAATTTTCCCTTTTGTTTTTCTTACTTAAGAAAGAAAATTTAATTGAATCTAGTGATTAGGTTCCTGAAAATAATACTGTGGGGAGGGGATTAGGAGATACAACTGCCATAAGCCCATATCTGCATTCCCTGATTATGACATACACGTTAATGTTACATTAGAACAGTCCTGATTTCCTATTGCTTCTCAGCACATTGGTAATACCTTATGGATACTCTTATCAGAAGTTATAAATGCACAATTTCTAGATTCAGAATATATTTTGGCTGGTAAATGCCATACAAGGAGCAATATGCCAGCAGCAATGGTGAATGAGGAGTGGGATGTGTTATTTGTGAAACTCTGCCACATCTGACCACCCTGCGGTCTTTGTCCTGCGGTTTTCTCTGGGGAACATCACAAATCAGGTGATGACAATATTTCTTTGTCTCTGAAAAAGTGGTAAGGATAACTCTCACCTAATTTCCAGAGTTCCAGCAACCTTGGAAAGCAGGATGAAGCAGACAACTGAAGGAGGTGACTGCATCAGTTATTACAGCTAATTCTGCTGTCAAATATGCATCTACAGTGCAATATTACTATTGAATTTACACAATTCTGTCACAGCAAATGGCAAAAATCCTGAATTGCTTTGGACAGGAGGTTCCAATGAAATAATGCAAGGATTACATTTCTAAAACATAAATATATATGCTTCTCAGGGTGATATTAAAACTTTCCCTTCTCTTTCTTTTGCCTCTCACTTTTCTCAGAGAGGAAGCAGTGGAGGTGCTTTTTTCACAGAGAGGAATTAGTCATTAATAGGTTTGATAATTAATCAGATTAATGAAATCTATGCTGAAAGTTGTAGCCCTCTGGTTACTCTAACTGGAAACTTATATGCACAGCATTTTATACAATTGTTTTTCTAATGTGAATTTCATAGATATATACCTTTAAATCTACCATTCTAACACAACGTGATAGAAATTAAATTCGCTAAAATTATCAAGTGCTAAATTATATTTTTCTTGATAATTTAAAAATATTTCCATAAGAAGTAAGGCAGATACTTTTGATCATCATTCAGATAGCTGCATGATTAGCTCTTGGAAGTTTACTTCTTTCATCAGAATATAGCATTATTGGGGGAAAAACTGAAATAATATTTTTGTGTTCACTAATCTGTGCAAGTCAGCAGATGGTGGTTAAGTAGTCTCTGTACACTGTTCAGTGTTCCATTTGTAGGCTTATACTTTGTGCATGATACTTGTGTATATAAATATCATCTGCTCCTACTGTCCTCCCACAGAGCGCTTCAATGTACGGGGTATTTTTTTGTATTTCAGATATCTCAAGGGCAGGGGCTCAGAAAAGATGCTCAGCACTTAGGCATGGTACATAAGCCATTCACCAATGATACATCTATCTGAAATAGTTGTATTTCATCTTGTTCAAAAGCATAATGCTGGGGGCAATATTGAAAAAGCTGCATGCATAAAAATTATGTCTTTCAGGCATACACTGTTTCCTGCACAATGTAGCAATGGGTTACCTTGGGCAGAAAGCAGTCGCTGGCAATCAGTGTCACTGACTGGACCTTGGCTGAAAGGAGCATCCCCTGTACAGCAGCTGCTGTATGCCTCCACCACAGAGCTGTGTGGGAATGTTCAGCACACCATTAATCCTGCGGCACGATGTGAACATTTCCTAAAATACTCAGTACTTTTCTCAGCATGTTCATATGGTGGATGCTCTCGCAGATTTGGGCTCTGTTTGCTTTGGCATGTGCCTTGAGTTTTCAATTTCAATTTCTGTCACAACACAAAAATCTCTTATTCCTGTAAGGCCAACTCACCATGCTAATTTGTACAAGACTGTAAAAAAGAGACTTAACAACAGGCAGACTTGATTCTTCTCTTGCAACAATGAAATTTCAAGATTTAGAAATCATTTAATTAAAAATATGTTAACGTAAACTGTGACCATATAGTTTACACAATAACATTTACAAATGATATAAATTCTTTGCTGCTTCTAATGATTCTAATGATTGAGTAATCTGTCCTCATAGCAGTTCCTGTTGGGAAGTTCTCCTTGTTATGATTCTGATCTAACAGCATTGCTGAGTTGAGACATAAGATGAATAAAGTAGCTGGTGATTAGTATGAAGTTCACAGTACATTTTCTCTTTAAAGGGAGTGTACCCTCACATCTGACAGTAAGGCAGCATTTTTGTTAATGAGAATTTCATGAGCAGAGGAGAGCAGAATTGAGTACAACAAAATATTTTCAAAACTTCCAGTGAATGGGAAATTAACTTTTGTAGTCATGTGTCTTCCAGAAATTCAGTATGCTTCCCCTGGAATCTTGTCTGGGATTTCATTACATGTCCTTAATCCAGATGTTTCAAATGCTTTGGAAACAATGAACTATTATTATTGTCAGAGTAAATTAATCACATTTCCTTTTAGAAAAGTCAGAGGGAGGAGGAGTGCTTAGCACATCTCCAGGGAGCCTTTTGGTGTTTTCTCTACTGGAGTCTGAAACTTCCCAAGACAAATATGTTTAACTTCTCCTAATGGTGGTCAAAGCAGAAAATTACTCTAACACTCCCCATTTAAAATTTGCTGATATATATTATCTGGACTATATCCCCAGACTGTTCCTTAGTCAAATTTACTCTGTCTTGTTATGCCTCATGATTATATATAAGCTATATATAGCATATGACATCCCTAAATATGTGATTCCATATCTATAACATAGTCTCCCCATGCACCTTGCACAAATTTAATTTGAAATCTGCGATAGAGAGATGGGGTCTATTCTCCATAAGAAGAGACTGAAGAATCATCTGACAGTTTGAAAATCTTGGCTATGCCCTTTCATAAATATTCCTTAAGTCTGATGCTGTCTGTAGGTATTGCCACTTGCCTTAGCTGAGATTCCTGTTACCCCCAGAGCACATAATAGGTCCTTATTTCTTATGCATCTTCTTTTAGATACACAAAAATGGCTCCGAGAATTATTATTTTGCTGGAAGACAGAAGTATAAGGATGGTTTTGGGATGGACCTTGAGTTTGTTAAGCTCTGCTCTGCTTGTTGATGCAAAGATTTGTAAACATTCTGTATAGCTGCTTAAGTAATTTTTTTTTAGAATGGGTAATCCTGTTGTGTTTGGGGAATATGTGGTTTTCCTAAAACACTGATTTCAAAAGCTCTTTAGACTATTATAGCTAAATAGCATTTTAATGAAGCATGTTTGTTATACTTACCAACAACAAAATGTAATGAGTAATAAGCAAGTTACTTCACTATGTTGTTATCATCCTTCCAACTGCATTGTACCAGCTCTGCTGCACTATAAACTCAGATTGGTATCAGACAAACATTTGGATATTACACCCTAATATAAATATTTATTCTTCTTTTTCCAAATGAAAAAGAAATTATTAAAGAAAATTATTGGTGAGCTTTCCATTTTAAATTTAGAGTTTTTATTTTATTTGAACAGAACACAGCAGGTATAGGCAGTATATGTGGGCAGGTTGCCTGTGGATGCAGCTGTTCAGGGTGGCACAAGGGCCCCAGTAAAGAGCAGCCAAGTTCTGCTCTTTCCTCTGCCAAGGCCTTTCTCCTATTGATGGGAAGATCATGCATTTGAGCTGTTCATATCATGTGAGCAACTGATCTCTACCTTCTAACAGCAAACTCGCTCAGCCTAGGTAATGTATACTTTTATACTGTAAGGATATATGTGTTACATTGTGTGTGTTTTGTACTCACCTTAAGAGTCAGTATGCATCAGCAGCAGTAGCAAACCTGACCTTCTGAGCCAATCCTATTTCTGCCCCTTCCTTTGCCAGAGCAGCTGAGCCCTGGGAGCAGTGGAGGAGGTGTAAATGATGAGATTTTGCTGCTTGAGAGTTGAGGAGTGTGGGCAAGGAGAGGAACTATCTCCTGAAACTAGAGATTGGAGAGCTTGAATCCAGTGACTGATGAAGGAGACATCTTAATTCTACTCCTGGTCATCCCAAAACTTGCTGAATGGCCTTGACAATGGATCTCGCTACACCTCCCTCTCCTCTTTCCTCCATGCTCTTCATGCACATCCACCTTCTGCAACCTCCACGTTCTTTTCTGTAGAGTCTAGTACTGCTGCAAAATTCAAATTTTCCTGTACATGGAGAAGCCTTGAGTCAGCTCCAGGAACCAGCTACTTAAAATTTTCCAATCTATTAAGCTGATCACATTAAGTAGTACGCTCACTTCAGATATGTGAGAAAGAAAAACTCCAAACAAAAGAAAAAATAATCGAAAGAGATACCTGCAGTAAATGAAATCGTCTCATTCAGAATGGATGGCATCATGATGTGTGTCTGGCAACAAAGACTATGTGTACTGTGGTGCAGCCCTGCTTTCTGTGGCCCACCACAGCTGTGCCTCTGCCTCTGTCCCCACAGAGCAGGAGGACTGCCATCCTGCAGCTCCATCCATGGTGAGAGGCTGAAGAGGAAAGGCTGCAGCATGTGCTCCTTCCCTCAGCACTCTCTCCCTCTTCATGAGCAAACTGCTGAAGGAAACGGGAGCTGGCTCATCTCTGAGGTCACTGAGAGGCTATGGAATTTAGAAGGCAGAAGTCTTTCTTCAAACCCAGCTCACCAAACCCTGCCTGACCTCACTGTCGAAATTATTAAATATTATTGTGCTAACTGGTGGTGCTGGGAAATCTTTTTGTAAGGTAGTGAAAGATTTGTGTTAGCACCCAACAGTAAAGGGTGGGCATTAAAGGCTTCCTCTGCCCATAAACAAGCATACACAACCATTCTGTAAGCAACAGCTATAATAATGCATTTGATATCCCATCATAATTGTAGTCTGCAAAAATTATTTAACTGCTAACTTTATCAGCATTTATACCCTGTTTTCTACTTCTGATGTTTCTTTCCACACTCCAGAACAGACGGAGGAAAGCCACCGCAGCTAAGTTTAGACTTTTCTGTCTGTTCTTACTGTGAAAACTCTCAGGGCCAGCTATTTTCTACTTTTTCTCCCACAAGCTGTTTCTATTTCCCAACTTAAGATCAGTAGTTTAAAGATAGCTCTGATGTAATTATACCATCTGAGATCAACCTTCATATTCATCTGTTATGAAGCCATCAGTATTCCCTTCCTAGCTGTCAGTTATGTTGCTTGTCAACTTGTCATTCCAATTTTCCCTCACATTTCTTTGCACATTCATATGACTCAGAATAGTTTCCCATCCTTAAGCCACTTACTTACATATAACACCACTTCTGTTTCTCTTTAACTCAACTTTATGTGCTGCCACAGCTATATTTGATCATCACTGAGTAACTGCTTTGCTTGACTGTCATTTCTAATAATTATTTTGCTTACTTTGTCTTCCTGTACTCTTTTTTACATTAAGTGGTAAAACCTAATTTTATAGAGTTGGAGCTGATATTTTTCTTCTTGCATCTTTCTATTAGTCCTTTTTTTTTAGATAAAACAGTAAGTTTTAAATCCAGTTTGGGACATTCTATTGAGTTCCTAGCAAAATAAATAACAGGTTCTAAGTGGAACTCTGCAGCAGCAACAAAGCAGGGTGATACATAAAGGTTCACTGTTCTGCTTTAGGTGCCTATTTTACTCTCAGGTTACTCACATAAAGGCTTGGGGACTTTACCCTCATTTTTACCCACAAAATAATATTTTGCTATTAATTTCTTGCCATGATAGGCCAGTCATGCTTGGTAAGTGATCCTCTTAATTTGTCTTACTCTTCATAACAGTAATTGCTGGTATTTTTTTTTTCTGAACAGGAATTCTACCCACATTTTGCACACATTGCTGTGATTATGTGTGCTTTCCTCTGAAACATCCACCTTTAGATTTCCAGTTTGTATGACACTTTTGTTACACATACAAGACCACTTGCTGACATTTTCAAATGCTTTCCAAGTTTTAAGCCTCAGATTCTTGAAGCAAAGCAAACTCCTAAATGACTGGGTTTACCAGAATTTTTTCCCCCAAATCTAATTGCTCAATAACACGAGTTTGTATTTCTACATTGCCTTAATCCAGGACATATAATAATAGATATCATTTTACTCTCTGTGAAATATTACTAATTGTTGTGAATCCAGTTTTTAAGTTAAGGAAAACATGGTACAAAAAACTGTGTCGATTTCACAGAGTCAGGCATGTCTTCCTTGCCAAAAATAACATTTTTAAAAGGTTGTCAGGAATGGAACCTTTAACTCTGCTGAAAGCTGTTGCTGTTGGCATGATAACCCATGAGTGCCTGTAACAGAGCAGCTTCGAGTGCAGACATGACTGAAGCATGTAACACTGGGAGCCATTTTAAGCAGGCTCCTCACCCTCTATCCCATGCTGATACAAATATTCTTAAATGAGTACAGTTCATTATTTACTTTCTTTTTGGTAGGACTTTGCATTTTAAAAGCATCTTTTACTTGAAGAAGGTAGTCAAAAGGGAGAAAAGGAAAGTACTAACTGTAGTTTTTAAAATTCCAAGCAATGCCAGTTAAAGTAATTTTGCATGAGAATATCTCTACCAATGCTAATACACTTACACCGGACTTTCAGCAGAAATAAATTATGTGGTTTTATAAAGTCAAATTGAGAACAAAAGTGGCCTACTGTGTCAAAAGTGAAAAACTAACCTTATTATAGATGCTTTTACTTCTTCTTCTGTGCTGTGGTTCAATTTAATTTAATCAAGGTATAATACTGAATCAAAATGTTAAAAAATATGTACCGGCATTGTCATAGTTGTGTGATCTTCCTCTGCACATCATTATGCAAATAGTAATGTTAAAATACAACTGTCTTTTCCACCTCGTGCACACCATCACCACAAACAGAATGTCTTTCCTTACTGTTCAGCTGTTAAGAGGAAGTCTCCAAGGTTAGCTGGTAGCTGAATCCTGATTCACGCCTCAGCTAACTGGAACCTGCAAACTTCCTGTGGTTCCCCTGAGTTCCAGCTTGCTTCCCATTATCTTGCTGTGTGACAGGAAATGTTCTGGTTACCATCAGCAGCAGATGCTTGTGCCCCCCTGACCTGGCCATGGTAGCTGCCAACCACTGCTGTGCACTGGGGACTGTCCCTTGGTGCGGCAACTTCACAACCCTCTGGATACTCTGGAAATGCAGCAGGGAGCTGCAGCTTCCCAGCACTAAGTGTCTTGCTTTCTGGATTTGTAATACCATTCAAAGGGGAATGGCTCACTAGGCAGTAGTATTGAATTTGTTATTAATTTCACCTAGATTAAGATAAAAAGAAAATTATTCATAAGAAAGGTTTCTATTAGACCTAGGTAAGGAAGCAAAAGGAAAGTGCTCACATACTGTTCATACTATTTCCATCTGATTTACCATACTAACCCAGATGTCAAGATTGCTGTGGTCCAAGATAATTTGTGTTCATGTTACATCACTGGAAAATCCCTCTTTTGATGTAGCATGTTAGCTTTTATGGCCAATTTTTGGTAACATTTGAAATCTTCCTGAAGAGATCCAGAGAGATTTGATCTTATTCAACAAATTTTGTTTTACTTTTAATGTGAGAGATACTCTGGCCATTTAAAAGAATTTAAACAAGTGTTGTTTCATTTCCCAGAAAATATGAAGCCTCTTCATTAGACTGGATGCCTTCCATCCTAATTGGCTGTCTATTTAATGACTGCTTGCCTTAACAAAGGCTGTATCTCGTCCTCTCATCCCTTTGCTAATTCTGGTGTTTCACTATGAAGTGTTTCTTCTATTGAACCTTCATTCTGTGTCAGTCTTTCTACTAGCTGAAAACACCAGATACAGTTGTCTACATGAGGTAAATGTATTTATCTCATTCCTGGGCACTGACTAAAACCAGACACCACAGTAAATGAAGATTCTGGGATGACAATCATCCATGTTTCCTGGATTTTTTTAAGTAAGTGATGATTTTGGACCCAGTTTCTAAATAAATCTAACCTGACCTAACTTGCTTTGTATCTAGGGAACGAGGTCAGGGGCTTGTTGTATTTAAAAATGAACAAATATTTGTGTATGTGTACATGTAGTAAAAAAAAAAAAAAAAAGTTATTTGGGTTTGATTTTCTTTTTTTTTTTTGCTTACTGACCAAACTAAAATGTCAGAAATAAAGCCTAATCTTGACTTGAAGTGTACAATTTTTGTGTCTTGTCAGAGAAAACAAACGTTTTAGGAGATAATGTGCCCTTGTGAAACATTTCCATATTTATATATTGTTCAAATGAAAATGACTGATGCTAATTATTTGTGAATCTGACAATTTTGCCCTGCTCCAACTATACCAATATTACTGGCTGAAGAAATAAACTAAATTTGAGCAGGTGAAAGATATTAATTCACTAGTTGAAATGTACTAGTTGAAAAGTCTCAACAAAACCATTACATTACTAAAATTACAAAATAATTTGGTTTTGACAGCTGAATCACTGACTGGAAACAATTGTTCTGAAAAAAAATTGCAGTTTTTATAAACATAGTCAGTGGTTTACAGTAAAAGACATTTCCCCAAATAGCTAAAAAAATTGACCTTTCAGATACACTGTTACAGACTAAAGAACTTAAAAGTCAGCTTTAATGTTTTTTATTAGGCACTGTCTCTCCAGCTGTTTGAATGAAGCAGTAACTGATGTTTCAAAGTACACGTCTCTAATTATGCTGAAAGATTAAAAAAATAAAAATCTTCCTCTTTTGCAATCTAAATACATGCATTACTACTATTTGTTTGGGGGGGGGTTTTGCCCTTTGTTTTTCTTACATGTGAGGATAGCATGAAAAATTTACTATCTCTGTCACTACAGCACTGAAACAGTCACAAACACATTTCGTTCCTTCTTCTATTCCACTAGCTATAACTTAGCCATGGTTTAGAAAATACTGAAATTTCAGCTTCCAAAGTGATTGCATATGATTGCAGGGGGAAAAAAAGGGTATTTGTACTCTAGACCTAGAGCCCAGAGTGAGGTTCCCTCTAGGAGAGGAATTGTGCAATACCAGTTCATCTTCAGAAATGAGAAAATATTAACCTCTTCCTTTCATTAACTTCTCATTTTTAAAAATGCTTAGCAAGTTTTCTCTTATTTATAAATGCCAACTAAATTTCTCCACTAATGTAAACAGGTAATGCTTAAGATATCTAAATTTTCTTGACAATTTTCTTGCAAATTCTTCTTTTCAGCTCCAGATGTTATCTATTGAGATTTAGTTCTGTAGTATTTTTACAATATATATTTAAAACTAATATTGGCCAACTTGGACAAGAATGTAAAATCAGTTGGTGATTTTTCTTCCAAATTCTTCCACATTTTTGACCCTCTGTTGAATTGAAATAGAAAGCTTTTTTTATATTTGCTGTACTTGGGCAAAAATATATTTTTCAACATGTTAACTTTTCCTTACCCAGTATCACTACAATAATTGAATCCTAGCATTTAAAAGCTATGGTGTATGTTCAAGTCCAAGTTTGTTGTAATTTACCTTAATCTGTTATTCTCTATCTATTATAATTCCTTATCACATTTAGGTACCACCATATCTACTCTTACTATAAGGCCTGTCAATGAAACTCATGCATTAGGGTGCTAAATGCTTGCATATTTTGTATGCAGGTAATGCAGAAAGAGTGAAAGAATCCCTCTGGCATGTGATAACTGCACCTCCATCAGTCCCTACTGAATGTAGTCTGCAGTTTGTAAAAATAAATGGATTAAATATCAAACTGTCAGGTTTATTTCACAAGCACATAACAGTTTCTTTATAATTCTGTGAAGAATTTGGACATCTCTGAACAAATTCCATTCACTGAGTGAACAGAAATTTTAAACGAGAACATAAAAACATGAAAACTTTAAATGAGATAGTGAAAAGCAAGTCTTCTTGAAAATGTCAAAAATAATTTTCTGTTAAAGCTGCAGTTACCAAAAATCTTCTAGAAAAGGTCTAACTCTGACTTGAATCTGGAGAATTTGAATATATCTGATGTCAGGGAATTTCATCCTTTCGCCTTTAATAGATGACTGGAAAACTGGATCATAGCTTTAAGGCACTGGAGGTGTTCTGATGACTTCAGTACTGTTTTGAACCTGAAATATAAACCAGTTAAATACAAATGTATTTGCTTTCACTGTCTATTGCCATGCTAATAATTTTTTTTCTCTTAAATCTACTGACTGCATTATTGTTATTTGGAATATAGCGCATTAATTATCCTCGCTTTGCTAATACTTGTCCACTATTGTAGCTATCTTCAGAACAGTCAGCAAATAACAAAGCTTGCAGATCAAACATTCCTTAAAAACAGGATGCTGTAACAGTCTTGTGCTCAGCGTTACAACAAATGAATGGTATTTAAAAGGTATTGGCAAATAAGCTGCATGCCCCAGTTTGTGAGGAGATACTGCAGGACACAAACTGGAAGAAAGTGCTGCTTGTAGTGAAGAGTTCCTTGAAAGGTTGAAGGTCAAGGGTGAAAGTACTGAGCCCTCGGGAGTCTCCATCTGCTGTGGTTCCATTATTTTGCACAGCCCTCTGACTACAGACCAGTCATCACTGCTCTATAGCTCCCTCATAGAGCTCAGTCACTCGGGATGCGT
The DNA here is from genome assembly GCF_027579445.1 of Ammospiza nelsoni. Lineage (NCBI taxonomy): Eukaryota > Metazoa > Chordata > Aves > Passeriformes > Passerellidae > Ammospiza > Ammospiza nelsoni. The sequence goes on along the minus strand of NC_080633.1, from coordinate 100,927,888 downwards.
TTCCTACCACATGCCAGGCTCTATTCTGCTTCTTCTACTTCATAGCCTGGATCTTGTCCAGCACCCACCATGTCTCACTTTGAATCACTGGATAACCTGGCTTGGGAAGGACCTTAAAGACCATCTACTTCCACCCCCCTGTCAGGGACAGGGACATGTTTCCTCGAGCTGCTTGCTCAAAGCCCCAGCCAGCCTGGTCCTGACCACTTCCAGGGATGGGGAATCCACAGCTTCCCTGGGCATCCTGTATGGTCCTTCACCACCCTCACAGTAAAGAATTTATCCCTAATATCTAATCTGAAAACTGAGAATAGATAATCTGAACCTATTTTCAGTTTGAATCCATTCTCCCTTGTTCTGTCACTACACACCCCTGTAAAAAATGTCTCTCCATCTTTCCTGTAGGCTCCCTTCAGGTACTAGAAGGCCACTATTAGGTCACCCCTAAGCCATCTCTTTCCCAGACTGAACAATCTCAACTTTCTTAGTCTTTCCTCAGAGGAGTTTCTCAACCTGGCCGCGGATTCCTCCCCTGCCTGCACTGTCGGTCACGAACTTCACCCTCCCAAATCCTTCCCCGACAAGGAAGCAGGTCTCAAGGCTCATCTGACTGGGCTCATTAGTACCGTAAATCATTAACGAAGCAAACGCAGTACATCCCACAGCGCCGAGTGTTTGTTTATTGATCTGCATTACCACAGCGACCTCTGCAGCTTTTCGGACCCGCTATGGAATGCGACTGCGGCGCTGTGGGCACAGCAACCCCACAGAAGAATCCCAGAACCAGTTCGGCTGGAAAAGACCCCCAAGACCATCGAGACCGAACACCACCATGCCACCAGTGCCGCGTCCAGTCCTTCCTCAAACACCCCCAGCGACGGTGTCTCCACCACCCCTCTGCGCAGCCCATTTCAGTATATAACCACCTTTCCTGAGGAGAAATTCCTCCTAATGTCCAACCTAAACCTCCCCTGGTGCAGCTTGAGGTTACGGCCTCTCGTCCTGTCACTTCGCGAGGGTACATGTCGCAATCAGGAGCGGCAGCAGAGTAATTTCCCACACAGCATCGCCCCGACCCCCAGTGGCCGACTCCGAATCGAATCGGGTCGGGTCGGGTCGGGTCGGGTCGGGTCGGATCGGATCGGATCGGATCGGGGCGGGTCGGGTTCGGTCCGGTCCGGTCCGGTCCGGTGCGCTCCAGTCCGGTCCCTGCCCCGCGTTTCCCGGCGGTGGGAAGAATCGCGCATGCGCGGAGCAGCCCCCTACGCATGGGGCGGGCTGTGGCGGCTGCGCGCGCGGCGGCGTCGGCCCCGCCCCCTGCCCCGCCCCGCCCCGCCGCGTGAGGCGTGCGCGGTGCGCGCGCGTGGCGGCCGCGGCGGGATGTTCGTGGCGCGCAGCATCGCCGCGGATCACCGCGACCTCATCCACGATGTGTCCTTCGACTTCCACGGGCGCCGCATGGCCACCTGCTCCAGCGACCAGAGCGTCAAGGTGAGCGGGGAGCCGCCGGGCCTGGTGATGCGCCAGTGTCGCGGCCTACCGGGCTGCGGGCGGGCCGGGGCGCGGCCGAGGGCTCGGTGCGCGGCGGGTCCCGGTGCGGTGTCGGGCCGTGGGGCGGGAGGTTGTAGCGCACAGTGCCCGTTGTGTTTGTGTGCGCGCTAACGAGTGTAAGTAAACACGGGAACTCCGCTTCCGACCCGGGGCTGCGGCAGGGAACGCATTCCCGGCTGCTGTGCCTGCAGCCGTGCCGCTTGTGGAGTTCATTCAGCTGAAAATCTGTGTTTATTAAAGAATGCTTACGGAAAAAAATACTGTTTCGTAATTTAGTGCCAATAATCTGTATTTATTGTGAGAAGGAGGTGAAGTGCCAGTAAGCAAAAATCCGGAGTGTTCCGTGTGTCCTGGCAGACTGGGGAAAGTGTGGAGTACAAGAAGTCTTCATTTTTACGTTCCTATAGAGGAAATAAAGTAGCATTTTACATTTACTTAAAGGAAAAGTTGATTGCTTTTTTTTGTGCATAGTGAGAAGATGGGCAAATATTTGGGAGTCACGTGGATAGATTTAAATCTAATTTGCAGAGAGCAGACATGTTTGTTATTAAATCCAGATAAATGGTTGAAAAAGTCACTTTTCTGTAGAAAGCTGTGTCACATGTATATCAGGCTTAAAAACCAAGAAGTAGCCTGTTCTCCCTGACCACAGACTAAAAAGCAAATAACCAACCACAATAAAATGCACCCCCCCACCCAGAAAATAAGCCAAAGCCTTTGCTTTGGACTGACTACTAAGAGTGTGCAGTTCTTAAAAAAGATACCATGAGGTGGGTTGAACACAGAAACTGTTCTCTAGCAGTGTAATGTTACTTTCCGGTCATAACTGAATCCTTTATGAGAATGTTCAGAATGTCCCTCCGACCAGAGGAACAACATGACCCAGGCTGTGTTGGAGAGCCAGAGTGGCAGACATGAGGTGACTTTTAGTACAGCTTCAGAGTGAATGAGTGACTAACAGGAGTGAGTGTCAGGTAGTGTCTTTCATTTGGTTATGTTCATGACTTCCTACATAATTTTTCAGTAAGAAACTCGTAAATATAAAGATGTATGGGAAATCAAGAGAGGGGAAGGTTCAGTGACTTGCATGTGGTTAAAAATCAAGGCAGAAATCTCATAAAAAGAGCCAAGATCTGTTCCCCCACTACCGTGGTGTATATTTTACTCTCCTACTCTGCTTTTGGGATGAGTGCTGGGAGCTGCATTTGGGTTTTGCAGCCGGAGCTGAGCACGTGAGGATGCTGGGGGCTCTGGAATGAAACAGAACAGTGTGCTCTTGGAACAAAGTGAATGAACTTTTGAGAATTGTAATAATTTCTCTTCTATGTAATTTACTGTTTTAAAAGAGATAGAAGACATAAAATAGTGGGTTTTGCAGGCAGTGCCTCTTCTCCCTACTTGTAATAGGGATAGTTTCATGGTGGAGTAAAGTGCAATTTTGTACTGGACCCAATACAGTGTCCTGGATGAAAAGGTTTAGTGGGGATGTGTGTGTATGTTTTTGTTTGTTTTTATTTTATACATATGAATGGTTGTGTCTTTAAAGTACTAGTCAGTGAAGTTTATTTACAAATTGTATTTTGATTTCTTATTAGGTCTGGGACAAAAGTGAAAATGGAGATTGGCATTGCACTGCCAGCTGGAAGGTTTGTATTTGTAAAAATTACACAGACATAATCATAATTTCTCCTTTGTTTTTGGAGAACCATGCTTCATTTCTGCTGAATTTTCGAGCAGAAATGTTTTTGGTTTGATGTAGATTCTGTATGTCTTGTGTAAAATACTTTTTCTTTGCTTTTGTAAAGTATCTCTAATGCCTTTCACTTAAAGCAGATGCTAATATGCAGTCTGCTCTTGTTAGTACCTAGTTATGTTGGCAGATGAGTCTTAGTAAATATTATTAGTGACTGTGTTCAGGGAGTGGAAAACAGTACCTTAATTTTTAATATTTCCTTCTGTGTATAGTAAGACTTAAAAAAAAAAGCAGGAAGGGGGAAATTAAAAGGAAAATGTCTGGCTATTAAATGTTACAACATCTGACCTCTGCTTTTTGTTCTCCAAAACCTTTCTGAGAACTGTGTCATAGAGATGCTCTGCTTCATCTGGATAATTAGTGCATTCAGCTTCTGAATTGTTCTTAAACTTGTGTTTAATAGGACCACAATGCATTCATCCCTGTAAATGTCAGTGCAAGGGAGGCTTTTGAATTCCCCTTCTCTAAGACAGGAATGTTGACTAGGTATGAAAGAGGAGCTTCATATTAAAAAGAAGATTAATAATGCTTACAAGTGCTTTTGAAAAGTACAGGCAAGCCAGAAAGGAACATGGTAATGGTTGAAATTTGATGGAGAACAAAACTGTACTTTTTGCATCAAGGCAAAATCATAGTTTGGAACTTAAAGTAGTAATAAATGATGCCTTGAAATATGCTTGTAATAATTGCATTTCAACACTAAGCGCAACAGCTTTGCAGTTATGGTTAGAATAAGGAACTGCAACAGCTGATATGTAATTTTGTATAAAAGAACATAGGTTTCAGAGGAACAGTGTTACTAGTTCCTAGAATTCTCTTTTTCAGAAAGTCTTGAAAATATATGGTTCCTAAGGCAGTAAGTTTGCTTCTCTGCAGTGTTCTGATGTTTTCTTGCAGACACATAGTGGATCAGTGTGGCGTGTGACATGGGCCCATCCTGAATTTGGGCAGGTCCTGGCTTCCTGCTCCTTTGATAGAACAGCAGCTGTATGGGAAGAAATAGTGGGAGAGTCAAATGATAAACTCCGAGGCCAGAGTCACTGGGTGAGACTTCTTTTCTGTAGCTGTAAAGTTCTGATTTTGGCTATGTTTTGTTCATTTGTGGCAACATTCCAACACAAAGGAAGTATTTTTGAAGCATTTGAGGAAAACAGCTAACTGGTTGCATTCAGGCCAGTTTGTGTCACTATTATCAATGTTTCATAATGAGATGTTCCCTGGCAAACAACTGGCAGACATGAATTCCCATCTACAGTTGGGTTTTTCTCTGACAAGGGATAATTTGAAACAACACTGGCTGTTCTTGTTCATCTTTGAAACAATATAAAAGTTGGGGGGGAATTTTTTGGTGGAAGATGTAAGCAATCCTATGAAATGGTGTTGTCAGACTTTGATTAGCCTTCCTTAGGAAATAAATTTTTGATGGAAATTTCCTTGCAGGTCAAGAGGACCACTCTAGTAGACAGTAGAACATCTGTTACAGATGTGAAGTTTGCTCCCAAGCACATGGGTCTTATGTTAGCAACCTGTTCAGCAGATGGAGTTGTAAGGATCTATGAAGCTCCAGATGTGATGAATCTCAGCCAGTGGTCACTGCAGCATGAAATCTCATGTAAGCTCAGCTGCAGTTGTATTTCTTGGAATCCTTCAAGGTATGTTACTAAAACATTTGCTTTATGACTGTAACAGGAAGGGAAAAACCATTCAAAGCTGAACTGCTTTGATTTCTCTTTGTCCAGAAGCGCTTAATGGCTTTCCCTGTGGACACAGTGTTGTGTCCTGCTGATCCAGTTACTCTTTTATTCATTAGCAGTAGTCCATGCTGAAGGTTCAGCATACAGGAGTTCACTTTAATGCATGGGATAGGATAAAAGCTGATTTAAAAACTAAAATCCATGTACATTTAGCTTATGTGATTTATCTTTTGAAAACTGATAGAAATATCACTAAATCAATAATTAAAAGCGCTGCAAAGAATGCAGACTCTGCTATGAAACTGGTGGCAAATACTAGACTGCAGATGCAATTTCTGTTATGGAAAGTCACTTCTCTCTGAGAACATCATCTTGAATTGCTGAATAATGTCTAATGATTTCACCTTAGTGAGTGTATAAGGTGGGCTTTCAAAACAACAGAGTGAGATAGTGGTTACTCTGAATAGCATTTAACTCCTCTTTCTTTGGGATTTTTTCCTTGCAGTATTTTGTGATGGTGTTCTGTTTTCTCTATAGATAATGTGTTTGAAATTTAACAAATGGCTTGGTGTACTTTCTATGGGAAATACTATATATTAATATTATATATACACATAGATATAATATGTAAATATAACAATACTTGTTTTCACCTTTTAGCTCTCGAGCACATTCTCCAATGATCGCTGTAGGAAGTGATGACAACAGTCCAAATATACTGGCTAAGGTTCAAATTTATGAATATAATGAAAATACCAGGTATGCTAAATAATAATAATAATATATAACGTTTGTGGGATTATGAAGTTGTTTATGATATATGACCTTTTATTCCTATCATTAGATGTGGAGTAATAAATAAAAATATCTTAATTTTGTCTCTGATCCATTGGGTAGGAAAAGAGAGGGAGACCTCAGAATGGTAACTGATGTTAACAGAGATGATATTGATAATTTTATTCTCTGTCAGTGCAGAAGTGTCAGTGTTCTTACCAGCATTTTAAAGGGAGAGTTGTTGTTCTGTGTCTGTTAAATTGTGTGTTTAATTTTGCACAAGGAATTAACAGTTGAAATTTGACTTGCGCTGCACCAGGCACTGTTTTGTTCAAGGCCACCTTACAATGATTTTAAAGGTATTATTACAATGACAGAAAGTGCTGTGAATTGCTCATGGTCTGTCAAAGTTCAGGTTGTACAGTCAAGAGTCCACAGAACCAGAAAGGGCTACTAAGTTTGTGCACCACCACTTCCAGTTAAATGATAGCAGAGATTGCTATCAAATTGTGTTTGACTGGGAGTGACCGATGTGGGAAAGGAGCCAGAGTGTTCTGTGGATTTTATGCCCAGCTTCAGGCAATGCTCTCCATGCATTAACAATAAAGTTACTGTAACGTACTAAGAAAATGGAATATGTGTTTATCATACAGCAGAGGAGGCAGACAGTAGTCTGCTTAAAAGCATGGAAAATTTAGTGAGTTACTGAGATGCAAATTCCCTTTAGAATTGTGAATGGAATATTTCTCTTCATTTCCCTTTTTCAATTGCAGACAAAAATGTCCTTTGTACTGCAATCCTTGCTTTGTTGTATGACTCACAATACTGTAGCATACTGTACTTAGTGGCCACTGTATCTGATAGATTCAATTTCTGAAGAAATTTGCTTGAAATTATTGCAGAAATTTATGTTTAAAGTTTTTTTTCCAAGTCTTATCATGTATTCTTAACCCTTTTCCCCGTTTCCACTATATCTGGTCTATATAATTTTAATCACTGGCAATTTTCATGGCATTAAAGGTTAATTTCTTGCCCTCTACAGGAAGTATGCAAAAGCAGAAGCTCTGATGACAGTCACAGATCCTGTACATGATATTGCATTTGCTCCAAATCTGGGAAGATCCTTCCACATCTTGGCTGTAGCAACCAAAGACGTACGAATTTTCACACTAAAACCTCTAAGGTGAGCTTAAGAGGAAGATGGTTTGATGTGATGTGATGCACACTATACAATCTTGTTCAAATTGTCTCTGCAAAGCAAAAGAAATAATGTATGCAGGATTGTTTTTAGCAACCTGATTTTTAAGGTGACAAGATTGTGAGCAAGTCTATAATTTTGTCTGAATACCTAATCTAATAACAGTTGTTATTACAAAGATTTAGTAGTCTCTGACATCATGTTCAAGCCCAGACCTTTGAACAGTTGTGTGCAGAACTGTCACTTTTCTCTTAAACAGGAAAGAATTGACTTCATCAGGAGGATTAACAAAATTTGAAATTCATATTGTGGCACAGTTTGATAATCACAACTCCCAGGTGTGGCGAGTGAGCTGGAATATTACAGGCACAGTGCTTGCCTCCTCTGGTGATGATGGCTGTGTTAGGCTCTGGAAGGGTAAGGTCACCCACTTGAATCACATTAACTTTGTAGTCTAGTGAATATATTTGAGAAATTTTACTCAAAACATAATTTTGGAGTGAGTGTCCATTTTAGATTTGTGAAAGATAGATTTTTATTGTCTATATTTCTGTTTATGTTTAAGAAAAACAGAATTCAGAAATAACTTTCTGCATGAAATACTTGCATGATTTAGGCTGCTGTGAATAGCTGTTACTGTACCCTGAAATTGTTTCACCAGACTAGAGCTACATAAAGTTGTCATTTTAAAAAGTAAGGTGGATATTTTCCCTGACTTGGAAATTTTCCTCTAAACCTAGAAAATCTACATTCATTCACAATGTCCAGGCAAATGGCTTTTTTCTGTGTACATTTTAAAGAGAAAACAAACAAATAAATGCACCCCTCTGTCAACCAACCAAATAAAATAAAAAGAAAACCCAAACCAAAATTCCCACAACAACAACAATAAAAATCTACTGGCAGTTACCTTACACATTCTTATTTGTTCCTCAGTATTGTAACAGTGGAAACTGAGTTTTAAATTATGGACAGGCAGAGAATATCAGGCAGCTAAAGGGCCGGATCCTCAGCTGTTTGGAATTTATATATAGGTATTGAAGTTCAGGTGTGATTCACACCAGGTGTGGGGCAGTTGAAACATATTTGTAGAGAAACTGAGCTTCAGAAGAGAAACTAACAGTGTCTGTATATCTGTGTTTGCAGCTAATTACATGGACAACTGGAAGTGTACTGGTATACTGAAAGGTAATGGGAGTCCAGTGAATGGTAGTTCTCAGCAGGGAATTTTTAATGCCTCTCTAGGTTCAGCCAATACAAGTCTGCAGAATTCACTAAATGGATCATCTGCCAGCAGGTAGGTTAAGTAGTAGAGAGACTGATTTTCAGTAGTCTTTTCTCTGAATCTTTATTTCATTTAGCTCTCATATTTGTTTTACATGTTTTTAAAGTGCAGTGTCATTTATTGCATGAGTACTTCTATAAGCTCCTCTGGTTTTGCTCTGTGGTTCATCTGTTATGCAGGTGTTAAGAGGAAAATGAACAAAACAGTAAGTCATACTGAATCAGTCTGTATAAATAAGCAATATAAATAATTATTTTGGTTTTTAGTCCTTTCATATTATTAAAAACAACATTTCTGAAATAGTTTCAAAGGAGAAGCTTCATCCTACTGGTGTGTAACTGCCCTTTTGGTTTAGATATATGCTTAAAAGTGAAGCAAAAATGCCAGCAACAAATTCTGTCTTTTCTCTGGGATAATATAGCAGAAGGGAAAGAAGAAAAGTTACTTGATAACAGTTTCAACAATCAAATGTTGGTGTGATTTAGTTGTTTTTTCAGGTGTGTAGCATCAATTGAATAAAAGTAGTGTGGTTTTAAAATTTTCCTCATATGGCATTCATATTGCAAATAATATGCCTCAATCTCTGTTAGGTTTTTGTTCTGTAATAGCTGCTTTTTAGTGAGTAAATTTTACTGCCTCTTCTGAAAAAACATTTTCATTTGTGCACACTGAAATGTAGAAATATGCTGAGTCTTGCATGTATATGGTGCAGTGTGTACAATCAGCTTTACAGAATTATAAGTCCTATATAAGAATGAGATCTGGGCAGATTCCATAGCAGTGGTTTCCAAGTTTTGTGGCCACCTTTGTTTCAAGTGCCTTGGGATAGTTTCCTTTCTGTCCATGTGCGGTTACTCATGTGGGGTTTTTTCAGTTTGGAAGGCTTATTGGAAAAGTTGGCTTGTGGAGAGTAGCACCAGCCTATCCCCTCTTGCCCTTTCAGCAGTCAATCCTGAATGGCAGTTCACAATCCCTAGCCCTGTTGAACAGAGAACAGGTTTCACATTTTCCTCACAAGATAAATGCGGACACAAGAGGTGGTAATGGGCACGGTCCCAACAAGAAAGGGCAGCAAAATTATGTTAGTCATGATTCCAGATTCTACTTGCAGTGTAGCAAATGAAATGCAGCCCTGCCTTGGACATGGTATATCCAGAGCTATGTAGCTGCATTTGCTTGGGCTCCTGTGGGGAAATGCAGGCTGTCTTACAGCTCTTTGGCATAGGGTGTGGTTTTACAATCTCCTTATCTAAGACTCTGCTGCCACCAAGACTAACCATCTCCACCCCTCTCGTGGCTCTTCTCCTGTCCCTGAACTTGGTGCTAAGCCATTGTGCAGCTGAAACTTCTAGCATTATTTCTATTCCCTTCATTGCTCTGTATTGGAAGGTGTTTTGTTTTGGTTTTTAATAAATTATTCTTGCCTCTGATTTGTAAAACAATGTTATTTCCAGAATTAAGTCAGGGCCTGTGGAATTTTGGGACGTATGGTGTCTTGTCCTAGGATTGAGCCTTACATTAAAAGATACACACTTTACTACAGGCTTTCTTTTGTAGTGATACTGGCCTGAGTTGTGTAAGCACAGCTGCTAACTTCTGTGTTAGTGTTAACGTGCTGATAAAGATTCATGCATTGACATTTGACTAAATAGGTATCCTACACATTACTTGTCTCTGACTGTACATGCTGTGTTTCATGTCTATATGTTTAAACACTTAAGACAGCTATAGCACAGGCAGATCTGGGAAAGTTTATAAAAGCGCTATGGCCAAACTGAATTTGTACTCGAAATAAATTTCAGAACATGTGATGTAGATTGTTAGGAAATAAACCAGTAGGGCTGTATTATTATGTTGATGTAATTGTGTGTGTAGATTTATGATACAATTTCCATTCTCCATTTGTATTATGTCCTTTTTAACAGAAAGCAGAGCTGATACCAAGCTAACTGGAGTAACTTTGGTGTTTTGCTGCTTGTTGCATGCACACAGGAATGGAAAACGAACTCCTTTTTCCCCTTCCCCAGCGCCGTTTGACCTCTCCCAAGACACCAGCAGCCTGCTAACTACTAAATACTATTCAGAAAGCCTTTTTAAAACACGTTGTGTGCATTTTTTCTACTAGCCTGCACAGTTTGATACTGATGGAACGCCTGATAGAAAAATATTTGGAGAGGCATCTTGTTTGGAAAAAAACATAAACAACCCACCCAAACCCCAAAACTTCCATCAGAACATATTTTTGAAAGCTTGTAAAATTAAAAGATAGTTTGTGATTAAAAACAAGAATTTTTGTCCTTGATTGGGATGGGAGGAGGGAAACGACCATTACAGTAACTTCCATTAAAATTGTTTTGAGAACCAATTTGTTTTGCATTTCAGAGTGTTCAGCATTTGATAAGGATTCCCTAAACATTACAAGGTTGTAACTGCTTTGTAATATATATGCAACTGTTAGTTCTAAAGAAGTGAGAAATCTGTTTTGACAATTGTACAGATGATGGCTTTTAGTGGTTTGTTATTGCTTCATTTATATTCTTTAGTATGACTTCAAATAAATGTTTTGTAAGTACTGTCATACTTCATCCTGAAAGAAGTACTTTCTCTGTTACATATTTGTACATTCCTGTGGTAAGAGTTATAATTACATGGAATACTTAAATTCTCTCAACGTAATATCCTTGAAAAATGCAAACACTTTAGCCATACAGAGATAGAAACCAAAATGCAGTTTGTTGTTAATTGTCCCATAACTTCGTTAATAAACTGATAGCTGTTCTTTGTTGTAAGTCCGCAGAATTGTAAACAAGACAGAAAACATAATATAGTTATACTAAAATGCACAAGTGTTACGGGTAAGTTCTAATAAAAGCAGCAGCAAAATGACATGGAGTGGCATAATTCTGAATCTTGCATTCACCAGAAATCTTGAATTTACACAAAATTGAGGATTTTGCAGAAATATGTAAATAGACACAAAGACTGTATTTCATTCAAAGCAGTTATTCTTTGTAAATGTATATCATTAATGTAAAAAGTGGTGTTTTTACGTCTTCTAGAAATGCTGTGAAGTTAATCTGAATTAGATGCATATGCAGCAAGTGTACTTTGATAATATTTAATGTATATTTTGTGTCACAAAGAAAACATTACTGAAAGCTGTTAACAAATCACAGAAATTCTGGGAGAATGAAAGCCTGTTAATAGCTGTACTACACCACCTTTTTGACTTCAAAGTAATCCATTCTTTTGTAAAAATGTATGCTAGGACTGTGACTATGGTATTTTCAATGAATTTTGATGGAGAAGACTATTATTTTGCTTTAAAGAAGAGTTTCCAGATTTGTCTTGTTTTGAATTACAAGCCTTGATTTCTGCTGTTATGTTTGATTGGTTTTGGCATGGATATACTAAAGCCTTTTTTTTTTCCAGCATGTCTTTTCTCCCCTTTGGTTCTCCTTGTATTTACTACCTTTCTCTTCTTTTCTTGTTTTGTTGTTTTTTTTTTTTTGTTCGTTTGTTTTTTTTTTGTTTGTTTTTTTTTTGTTTTGTTTTGGTGTTTTGTTCCTTTCTTAATTGTTTCAGGTATTTCTTTCCCCCTCTGGATTCCCCACGGGCTGGATCGAGATGGTCCAGTCATGCCCAGCTCCTTCCTCCTCCTCCTCTGATAGAGCAGTCTTGTGATGCTGACACTGCCAACCTCCAGTATCCTCTCCCTCGCAGACGATGTGTGTCTCGGCCTCTTAATCTTTTACCTGAGAATGAAGGGGTTTAATGTGTTACTTTGAATAAATTCTGAAGGGCCTTATTCTGGGTGTTTGTGAATGCTTCCATTTCTGGCTGCCTTTGTATTCCCTCTCTGGTACAAAAGACTTTTTTAAACATGTGGGAGCTTCATGCATGTTTTGTGAAACAAAAAACATTTAGAACATGTTATTTGTGTATCAAAGACCATTTTATTTTGTACCCATTGAATTTTGGGAACATACATAAACAGTATTAGCCATGCACTCTTTATGGAGTAGATGGTTTCAATTTGCTTGGGGTTTTTTTCTTTTTTTTTTTAATCTTTTTTGAATCAGTTTAGTATGGTCTTTATTTTTTTTCATTTTGTATACTGCATTTATGTGTGATACACATTCTCAAAATTAGACATGCCTTCAAGACACTTGTGAGTGAAGAATGATGTTGGATCACCTTGTTAAAGAAACAAAACCATTCCTGCGTATACTGCAGCAAAATAACTTGAAGTGTTTGATTACTTAAGGTTTTTCCATCTTGCTATATAAATATTTAAATTTTATAATTGTGGTTGACTAATAAACTTATTCTGAAAGGTCTGTATTTCTATGTCTTTCCTTGTAATTATTTTTTAACAGGTTCCCGATGAAGGAGTTTTTCTGAATCAGGTGTCCACTCTCCTAGCTCTGCTCTGTGCCATTCTTGATGTGCAGCTGCATATTCCCAGTCTGTGCCACAAGGTGTGCTCTCACTTTTCCCATGGCTGTGCTGGAGGTCTGTGCAGGCTCCTAGAGCTGTTGGGTTTCACATTACCTCTCAGTTCTTTTCCAGTGACTGAATTCAATGAGGGCATTTTGAAGAAAGAGTGCTAGCTTGAAAAATGCCAAATGTCTTTTGTGCTGTCAGCACGGGAGGGTGCATCACTGCTGTGGATCAGTATGTTGGCACTGACTCAGACTGGTGCAAGGCAGGCAGGAAGACAATGCTGGGCAAAGAATGCTTGGTATTGCCCAGGAGTAGCATTACTGCACAGGATGGGACTGCTGAGGTTTTTGGGCAGATCCTGGGGGAAGGAAGGAAAGAGGAGGCCTTTGTGCTGCAGAAACCCAAAGTGTAATTGTATCTTTCAATGCGCTTCAAAATGGACTTACCCTGTTTCCTAGACCACTACTGTGAGGTAAGGGAGAGGACAACTTGTATTTTTCCAAAATGACGTGTTCCTATGAACTTTACTTGTGTTCTGAAAACTTCCTTTGCTCAGATCCACCACATGTGTTTCTTTGTTTCTCTGAGGAATCAAGTTTTAATTTAAAAACCCATGAGGTACACTGGTATTAGAATGTGCTTGCTGAACATTTGTGGAGGGAGGCTGCTGATACTTTCCAGCCAACAGGAACAGAAGTGAACAGAAGGAAAAAAAAGTTTTGTAACTTTACTAGAAAAAGTTAACATGAAACCATGCCAACTTTTATGGTAAACATAAATGCTACATGATTAAAAGATAATACTTAAATGGAGGGTGGAAAGTAACTGTTCCTCTAAGGGAGAATGAATAACTGAAAAAATAAAAATCAACACTATTACACTGGGATATAGTCCTAAACCAGACCAAATTGTTTCTTGATATGGAAGCAACAAAACATATTTTTTAAGTGTTAAACCATTTGCAGCATTCATGTCTTAACCCTGGAAGAGGTCACTGATTACCAGTTAGAGTAATGACAATTTTTTGCAATTTCTAGTAGTGTGTTAATAGTTTATTCAGCATGGTCACGTTTTTTTCCTCTGTGATGAACATGTGTTATTATTAGATATCCTAATTCCAGTCACACTTCTTACTAATGGAAACATGCTGTAAGATTCAGTACAAACAAGTCATGTTAGAACACAGTGGCCAGTACTTTAACCTCAGCAAATGAGCTCAGGCTGGTTTTGTGGCCAATGCCTGCCTTGCCCCCTACCTGCTATTTTGTATTGACCTCTCTCCAAACCAGGAGCCTTTCATGCACATCCCTGACTTTCCACCTCTGCTTCCTCAAATTCATAGACTCTTCTTCCTTGACTCAAGCCTGTGAACTTCTGTGCAGGATCTGGGCCCTAGGACATAGGCAGCAAAACTCTAGGAGGGAAGATTAGAGAAGGGCTTTGAAAGGGATAATTACAGCAGGTACACGCAATATTTTAAATTTATGCAGCACTTTTTAAGGCTACACTTCTTTTTCTTCTGCAAGAATACCCAGAATAGCCCTTCTACTGCTTCTGTGCTTGGAGCACATCTTAGTTTGAGCTGCCAGGATTGGAAAGTTTTGGGTCCTGTAGAAGCCATGAGATGGCATTGGTGGTTTTCTTTGTTTTCTTTGGTTTTGTGGGTTTGTGTGTGCCGTTTGAGTCTGTGGTGGTTTTGCTTTTGCTGTTGTTTGGTCTTGTTTTGAACATATTTGAACCAGTATGAATTTCTGATTACGACAAATGTGGATTTTTCACTCTCCATACAAGGAATACAACCATAGAAATGCATTCTGAAAACATCCTGGAGAGCACTGAATTTGAAGCAGATCTGTAGAAGTTTTCATGCACACACACACATTTGGAAGGCACCTGCGCACATCCTCTACTTAAAAAACCCTGTGACATGTACGCTTCAGCATGGAAATTAAGTTTTCCATGTTCTGTACATAAACTAGAACACAAGGAGTTCCACCTCAACATGAGAAAGAACTTCTTTACTCTGAGGGTGGCAGAGCACCGGGACAGGCTGCCCAGGGAGGCCGTGGAGCCTCCCTCTCTGGAGACATTCAAACCCCAGCCAGAGCCCCCTGCTCTGGTGACCCTGCCCTGGCATGGCAGTGGGACTGGACCAGAGGTTCCTTCCACCCCTAATGATTCTGTTTTCCAGCCTAATTGTGAAAAACGCTAATGACTTGTTTTTAAAATTTTAATAGTAATAAAATGGTTTTAAAATAGTAAAACAGTTAGAATAATAATAATTTGGACAATTTGGAATATGAGATGATAGAAACAAAGAGTTACAGATGGTCCAGGTACCTTTTTCTGGGCAAAATAAGCCCAAAAAAGGACCCACGTTAACAGAGGATTAACCCTTAAAAACAACAGCCTGTTGCATTTTCATACACCTCATACATGATGCATAAATTCCATTCAAACACAGGATTCTGTCTGGTCAGTGTCAACTTCCTCCTCTTAATCATGACGGCATCTTCAGGCTGAGCGAGGCAGGAAGAAGTTGGTTTCTTCTGCTAAGAGGCAATAAATTCTCTTCCTCTGAAAGATTTAGGTGTCCTGTGGCTCCTATCTCGCTGCGCGTTCTTTCTTTAAAAAAAGTATCTTGCATAGCATAGTTTCTCTTTTAACATTTTTTCTAACCTAGAAATATATTTAACACACTACTTAAGAGAATTAATACAGCATTACTTTCTAACACAACACATATAATATTCATTTTAATATTTGTGAAAAACCAATAATAAAATACTCATTTTTCACATTATATGTATTACGTTAGAAAGTTATGCTGTATTATTTCTCTTAAGTAGTGCGTTAAATATAGGTTTTGGTTATAACATAAGGTTAAAATAGAAACTATGCTATGCAAGATACTGTTTTTAAAGAAAGGACTCGCAGCAAGATAGCAGCCACAGGACACCTGTCTTTCAGAGAAAGAGAATTTATTGCCCTCCCATCAGAAGAAACGAACTTCTTCCTGCCTCGAAGGCGCTGTTAGGATTCGGAGGAAGAAGTTGACAATGACCGGACAGAATCCTGTGTTTGAGTGGAATTTATGCATCATGTATGAGGTGTATGAATATGCAACAGGCTGTTGTTTTTAAGGGTTAATCCTCTGTTAACGTGGGTCTTTTTCGGGCTCGTGCTGCCCAGAAAAGATACCTGGACCTTCCGTAACTCTTTGTTCTTATTGTTCCATTTTGTCCTAATTCAATTTGTCTAAATTATTATTACTCTAATTGTATTACTATTTTTATAACTATTTTATTACTATTAAACTTTTAAAATTTTAAAAACAAGTCACTGGCATTTTTCAGCTATAATATTCATTTTAATGTTTGAGAAAAGCCACACTCATCTAACTGATTCAGATGGCAAAAACGGGACAGAAAACAAAGCCGGGAATAAAAACAACTTCACATGAATTAATCTGAATGGACCTTTTCTGTTTTTCCCATTTTTAGGTAGGACGGGGGACAGCAGACTCGGGCAGGATGTTCAGCGGCCCTTTCCCTGGAAGACCCGGAGCTACTCCCTGGTCCCCGTACCCGGACCCCAGCCCGGCTGGCCTGAAAGCAAATACCTGAGACAAAATACACCGATGACATCCTCCCCTTCCCCACACTGCCCGCGGCCCCGCCGCCTATTCCCGCTCCCATTCCCGTTCCCGCTTCCACTCCCGCTCCCTCAGGCCACACCCGGCCCCGTTCCTGCTAACGGCCGGGGGGGGCGGGGCTGGGCGGTGCCGCGCGCGCATCGCCCAATCAGCGCTGCCGCCTGCCCCGCCCAGACTGTCTCGCTCCCCGTCCGCTACCGCGCGCCGTGCCCGCCCATGGCCGGCTCCGCTTGGGGCGCTGCCATTGGCTGCGCGGGAGGGAGCGCCAAAGTTTCGGCGGCGCGCGCGGCGCCACTGCGCATGCGCTGCCGGCCGCGCGGGTGTGGGGCGGGTCGGTCGCGCGGCCGTTTCCGTTGCGCGCCGGGGGAGTGAGCGGTGCCCGCCCGGCCGCTGGGGAGCGCTGCGGTGGCGGCGCGCGGCGGATCCCATCCCGAGTTTTGGCGGTCGGTCCGTCTGTCCGCCAGCGCTCCTGGTGCACCTGGAACCCTCGGAAAGGGCAGAGTCCTTCTCTCCCTCCTCTTTGGACAAAAAGGCGCTCGCCGGCTTCCGAACTGCGCGGCGGAGCGTGGCCGGTGAGCAGCGGGAGCCTTCCTGCCGCGGCCCGAGGTCACACGGAGTTGGGGTCGCCCCAGGTGCTCCCTGGAGGGGCCGCGGAGGGAGGAAGGCAGGCTGGGACTGCCCGGTCCGGGCGGCTTTACACGCTAAATATAGGCTGGCACGTCTCGCAGCGGCGCTGGAGTGAGTTATTGGGCGCTCCGAGAGCGCTGTGAAAGCGTGTCCCTCTAAAGTCTTGGTGGGAGAGGGCTGGGAACTGTTCTTGAGCACTTCTGTGGCTAAAGCGGGGTGGTTTTCCAGGTTTCCCGGGCAGTGATGTGAGGGTGAAGTGTTCGGGTCCTGCTTGCAGATGCTGCCCGGGCGGGGCTGATGGTGGTGCCGGGCCGAGTGCTGTTCCAGGCGGGATGATGGAAGACTTCAGGGGTATCGCCGACGAGACCTTCCCGAGCTACTTGGGCCAGTCCTTGAACAGCAGCGCGAGTGTGCTCTTTGAGAATGTCACCGTCTCCTCCAACCCGGGGTTACCTGTGGCGGCCTCCACTGTCGCCAGGAGCCAAGACGGCAGTGACAACAGGTGAGGTCTCAGTGAGTGCCATTCAGAAATATAAAAAAAATAGTTGAAGCATCTAACTCTGGAGAGCAAAAATTAATTTTGCAGATTACTTGGTCGGTGATAAAACTATTTACCAATCAGTATCTCAGTAATCAAACATAGGATTGTCTGTATTACCCGTGTAAACTTCACACTTAATTTGTAACTAGTAGAATACTTAACATTTACAAAAACTGCTCTTCGAAACTAATTTAATTTTTAGACTGTAACTGTCAAATCTCTTTTAACTCGTCTCTTCAGCTTACTTGACTCAAGTTTGAAGCTGTGTAGAGAAGAGAATTTAGAAACTGTAAGATCCAGCATTATGTATAAGAACTAAAATTTGCTCAACAAGGAGTAGAGCAAAGAGTAACAATTTGAAGCCTTTGTGCTTAACTGCTGTCCTGTTACTTAACAAGTAAGATGAGACTTTAATACCCTGTCCTTCCAGAAGGACACCACTAGCCACTAAAAACTGTAATGTGTTTTTTCTCTGAAGAGCTACAGAAGACTGGAGAGGAGTGTTCAGGATACATATGTAAATACAGATTAGCCACAATATTGCAATAACTTAACTTACAGGAAATAAGTAGTCACAAATACGAGTTTTTCCCCCCCAATTTTCTGGAAAACAGGAGCAGTGCATATTAGAATGACTCTGATGTGTGATTTTTTGCCCCACATTTACAGGCTTCCTGATGACTGTGCATCCTATTTAGAAGGGAAACATTCACCTCTATCCAGATCTTCTCACAGTAGTCAGTCACATCCTGAGCCAATGGAAAGAGTTGCCCTCTGCCTTCATGATGACATGTAAGTGAGGTAGTTAAAATCTAATTCTGTCCTAAAATGCAGGCACAGTGTAAGTTAGTATATAGATGTATATGTACTATATGGCTAATGATGGGCTATTTCAGAATTGAGTTGCAGAGTTGAAAGCAGCAGCTTTTACTACTGGCCTGCAGTAACTGGAGAGCTCAGCTGTGCATTGGCCTGTTAGCTTACAGTGTTTGGCAGCCTGGGCAGCTTTTCCTACAAAACCAGCTCCTCTGTGTTTTCTGAAGGGGGATAGTGCTGGGCCACGTGGAAGCAGCCAGTGGCTTTCCACTCAGTGGCTGGTGCCACTTAGCCAGTGCAGCCCTACATCAGCAGCATTCTGCTGTTTGATTGATTAATTGGACTTCATATACGTGACAGGAACGAAATCTTCACAAGGGATGTTTCCTAGACTGTGAGATTTTGTTTTGTTGTCATACTAATTTAAAATGTCCTAAGCATGATTATTTAATTGGCTTACCTGAATTTGGCCTGTATTTATCTAGTTTGCTTTACATAATCTAGAATTAAGCTGGTGTTTCTGGTTCGTGTCATGTGTGTGAACAGCATTCTGCACTGATATAAATATGTTTGGATTAAGTATCAGGCAGCTTGCTTACAGAAGGAGCAACAGTTTCTATTAAATTTGCTTTTCTTGTAGCCTCAGTGATTGGTATTTCTTAGGAAATAGTTATTGTTAGAGATACACTTGAGAAAGCATTGCTGAGTGGTGGAAGTGTTGGAAGCTGTTGCATATTCTGACCAAGGCCAGATGTGCTGCTGTTGTGACACAAACTGTACTGTGTGCCTTTCTCACTGATAAAATTGAGCCCCAGGCAGTGGGGCTCAATCAAAACAAAAAACATAAGATTTGAGACAGAGTCAGTGCCTTGATTGTACTCAAGAAAGAAAACAAAATACAGAACATGGACTAGTTGTGTTTTAGACTTTCAAATGTTAGTTTCATTTATTTACTTGAAATACTGAAGCAAAAGTATGAAACTTTAACATCTGGCATGATTAGTTTATAAGCCTGTGTGGATGTTCTGTAAAACCAGAAGCGAAGGATAACTTTCCTGCATAATTGCAAAAGCTGTTATTTAATGACATGCAATTTCAGTAACTCATGTTCTTTATAATTTTGTCCTTTATTGAGTGTAACAGAAATGGTGATATTGTGAACTTGGCAAAATCTTGCCTAGTGTTTGTCTTGGTCTCAAATGGATCATGGAAGTTGGCCAGAGTAAGCCCTTTTGTCCTTATACTTACCCCTCTTTTTATGGAAATCAAAGAGAGGAACAAATAGGTAGAGAGACATGTTTTGCATGAAATTTCGCTATTTGTTTCACAGTTTAGATTGTGATGCTGAAGTCCTTGTAATTTTGATAATTCTTTTATTGTAAAATGACAGGTCTCTAGAATCTATCCTATATTGGAAACAACAGACTGAGACAAAGCAATTGGAGAATGCATCAAATCTTTATCACAAGAGATGATGGTCTGTGTAGCTAACTGATTTTTCATTTAAATAATTCTCTTTCTAGGGAAATTGCTACCCAAATTGAAGACCCTCAGCCATCCTGTGTTAATTTGAAAGAATCCCACTCAATATATGGAGAGCAACCTCAGAATGTTGTTGAACATTCAAATCACAGTCAAAGTACCTTACGTGAATTTTTGCCTGTTGAACAATTGAAAGGTATTACGTTTTGAGAAAAGTTGTGTACTTACTGTCACTGTAATTAGCTTTTTATACTGCAGATGTCTTCTTTTGACCCTTTCACTGTTTTATGGCAGATTATAAATGGGTTTTGAAAAAAAACCTCTTGGATTTGAGCAAATTGAAAACAGAGAAAGCTTGTGGTTGACATGTTCTCTCAGTTCTCCTCAAAGTACAAAGCTATAGAGCAAGTTGTTGAAAAAAGTGTTTGCTATATAGTACCATAAATAGAATGCCAGTAGTAATCTGACTTAGTTCAGGAACTTTATGGAAGAAGTGTTTGTAGCTTGTTCTCTACCCCTTCTATTTCAGTAAGTGTGAGGCTGCAAGGTTATGTTTTAGCTGGCATCTCTTCTCTTGCCCCATTCCAACCTGTAATAGATGTCTTTAATTGCTGCTGTAGGTGTTGGAAGCATGCCCCTCTAGTGGGGTTATACATGAAAAAATAGTTTTGAGTACTTGCTGTGAAAACTATACTTTTTCTGAAGTCTGGGTAGAGTACTGGCAACAAAAGAATATTCCCAAATTAATTTTAATAGTATGGCTGATATTAAGCTTGTCTGGGGTTTTTGCTAATGCCAGTTCTGTGAATAAATTCTACTTGTCCTTTAAAAGTCAGTAAATACAATTAGTAAATATATACTTTTAGACATTATCCTTTTCCAAACTTTGAGTATTTGTATAGGTTTTTGTGAAGTATTAATGATTTTGACAGATAACATGTTCAATGATAAAGTATTGTGACCGGTAATATAAATAGACACTTATAAAATCCATTTCTAACAGGGAAGTGTTGGCTCCAGTCCTTTGTTGTTGTAGTCTTGAGTAAGTGGTAGTAACTGGCAAGAAAATGGTGATGCTTTTGAAAACTGAGAGTGCCCAGTGTTTGGACTTGATGGTGGCCAGGCATATTTAGTTACTTGATTTTAACTTGGAAATTATTTGAAAATTGTCTTCTATTCACACCTATTACTAAAGAATTACAAACCTTTTTTGCTAAAATTTGTCTGTGCAAGTCTAAACTGTTCTCTGTCATGTGGGACTTCCACCTGGATTATATGTGGATCTGAAAG